>NC_056737.1:79739059-79999059 GCF_019279795.1 Protopterus annectens
ATAAGTCTTTCACATCTATTGTCAATAGTGTACCATCTAAATTAAAATCAATATCATTAATAAGGGCCAAAAAATTCCATGAATCCCTACAAATATGGGATTCATATTTCAAATATTTTTTAAGTTTGGTATCCAAATAGTTAACACATGGTACTGTAATGGAATTACTTCCATCTACAATTGGTCTCATATGTGGCCTTTCCAGGTTTTTATGTAATTTTGGCACTCTGAAAATGACAGGTACAATAGGATAGGATATATTTTAAATAATACAGCTACACACAGGTCTAAATCAATTTACTAATATATCAATAAATATTTCAACTGCTGATAAATCCTATAATAACCAGTATTAAGTTAATTTTTAGAGACATATTGGTACGTCTCAGTTTGTAATAGCTCAAACATCCTACTATTATAACAAGCACATCCGTAACCATAACACTACCCCCTTTATCCGGCTTCATAATTCTTACTTTTTGCATTTTTAAATACTCTAAAGTATTCTTTTCTTGTAATGTTAAATTGAAACTAACCCTTTGTGGATCTTATTTTCATCTTCCAAAGCTTTTCTCAAATCCAACTCACATATCTTTTCATATAATTGAAGAGTCAGATGCAGGGGGGGGGGGTTAAAGACTTTTGACCCGTATTCCTTCTTTCAGTTGTAAAAAAGGTGCAGAATTCCCAAAAATTAAATTAAAATTAAATTTCCTTAAAAATAATTTAAAATCAATCAGAACATTTACCAAATCAGACTTAACTGTGGGAACAAATGTCATGCCCTTGGATAGTACATCCACAACTTCAGAACTTATTGGAATAGTTGAATAATTATAAGCTTTAAAATCACTTTGAGCATTAAAAACAACTTTAGCTCCTTTAAGTCCTTATTGTAAAATGTCCAATATGACTCCATCAAAGTTATCTAATGCTTCTAATTCAGTCAGCCTCTCCTGGATTGATGTTGGTAAAGGGATGTGGGTGCTTGCGCTGGTCTCCATTGGCTCCTCTATGAAGGTGTGCGAAAATCCCGTTCATTGGATTGGACATGCCAACCCGACTGGTTGTTAATAATTCTTAGTCTCTCAGACTGCCTTAAAGTAAGCTAAGAATGTTCTTTCTATGGACTATCATTGACTCTGTTGTTGAAATTGTTGTTAAAATTATGTCCCCAATCTCATTCTGAAGATTATTCTGGGCTGCTCCACTTACACCCCCACCATCCAAAGCATTTCATGTCTGTGAAGGTGGAGGATAGGATTTGCCATTGGCATAGTCCACTAATACCCGTTTTAACTTTTTCATTTTTGTATTCCTAAGATGGACCATATGTTGCTCAATACTATTATAAATGCGCAAGTGTTCATATTTAAACTGATCATATTGACCATTGATTTTGATATTGTTCTCTAATTCAGAAAGTTCGTTAGCTAATTTATCAATAAAACATAAACTATACTTCATCAAGAGTTCTAAAAGTTTGATAACCTGTTTGTTAAAAAATTAATTAGGTTGTGATGCAAAGGAGAATTCTCTGATTTTAATGGGTTTTAGCAAATTATCGAGAACTGTGTGAAAATGTCCACCAATTGTGCTTTAATGTTTGGTATTTAATTGAATTGATGGAATTTTAATTTTATCTGAAGAAGTTCATATTTTAATGGATGAAAGCGCTTATTGTTTTTAGTTTTAAGTGGATTATATTAAAGATTGTGGTTGTAACTTCCATTCTTTGTGCCATGATTTACATTTTTTATTCGTTTGTCATGGATTTTTGTGTATTAGAGTTTAGTGGTCATTTGTTACCTACAAAAACTCACTACTGCACACCCTTAAAACAGCTACACTGGTGAGATTTCCTATAATATCTTACCTACTCACTACTCACAACACAATAAAATATTATTCCCCAGCCAGTGAACTATGGTTTCAAAATAAATCTTTTTTACTCACAAACAAATCTAATAATACTGCTGATGACTCACTCTACTCCTGCTATATCCCAGAACTCTACATTGGCCATAGGTGTGTGTGTGTGTGTGTGTGTGTGTGTGTGTGTGTGTGTGTGTGTGTGTGTGTGTGTGTGTGTGTGTGTGTCTGTGTGATGAATGACCTACCATGGAAGGGCTAGCCACCCTGTGGTGTAAGCCTTGGCTTGAGATGATTGTCACTGCTGAAGTGACACCCTGACCTCATGTGCAAAATGGGAAAAGGGGTTGAGGATGGATGGATGGAATCACATGATCTGTTTTCTATCTGACTAACTAATACATACCTACTAGTGCACAAGTATCTTTTATTTATTTAATTATTGCTTTTATTTATTGGGAAGTTCCAACTGGGTGATGAAACCCGTTTTCAGTTAAGGCCTGGGGACAAAAGCTTCACCTATAAACATTAATACAAGTGTGTGATAATACAGTAAAACAGATTGACAATAAGAGCAATCTTAAAGAAGATATATCTATTACATATCTATTACAATAGTTGCAAGACACTACGTATATAAGACAGTAAGATTAGAACTTGTAGAAGATAGTATACATTCCCTTGTCACTGATACTAAAAACAGAAGCAGTGGTGAGTCCTCATATTATTTAGAGAGAAGGCAATAAACAAACACTGGAAGGTGGGGAAACAGGAAAATATTGCATATAGTATCAAATAGTTAAGAATAATATATTTCATTAAGATTAATTATTGCTGATGATAGATAATATCTATCTAGAAACAGATGAGGTAGAAGGTGAAAAGATGAAATACTATCAACTCTTTTAATCCTGAACTGCAGGACGGTAATTAACACATTTGCTTCCTGAGATCTTTTAAGCCAAGAAGCCAGTTGTTTCTAAGAGTTTTTCTCCAAAATCATCTTACTGAGAACACACATCTCTTGATTTATTTACTATTATCTATTTAATTATTTATTTAATTTATTTTATTATTTATTTACTATTATTATTATTACAATTTATTATTATCTACTGCACTTTACTAGATTTAGAATACCTGCTAAGTGGTATGGTATGAGTTACTGGAAAAGTAAAATATGACATATTTTTGCTAGAGAATGAGTTATACACTGGTATTAGTATCAAAGGTCTGTCTGTCGGTCTATAAATGTTGATTTTATTTTGCAGATTTATGAAAGAAAACCTGTATTTTGCTTGTCAAATACATGTGTTGTCAAACAAAGGGTTATCTCTCGGTAAATGTGTAAGATAGAGTCAATATTTCAGTGAGAGAATTGCTCACCTTTTGCTGAATCTATGGAAATTATGCATAGAATAATTTCACAATATTTCAAAACAAAATGAAGCTACAAAACCATTTGTCTTAGATGAGTCACAGTGGATAGTGTGTGCCTTAATGTTTTGTATAAGGTGGCACTGCTTGATCACCTATACCTCACATAGCTTTTATGAAATTATTAGTTATGAAAATGTAGGTAATAGTTATAAGTACTTTACTAAAAGAGTATTTAGATCACAGAATATGTTTACATTACCCATCATACTAGTCATTTTTAACTAACACCCACTGCTTGAATATACCGCTCCAGCATGACAGTATCACACTCTATCTTTGCATTGATATAAACATGGAAGTATCCTATTTTTTCATAGAGTTTTGTAAGTATTCCTCAATAACTCTAGTTCTGCACATTTCACTGTTATGGTTAGTAAATCGTGTCAGCTTGTAAATGACATGCAAAAGCTCAGTATTGAGCACTGGCTAGCAGACAGAACTAAAAACCATGAAGTATTGTTTACTGGATGACCAGCAGTTAGGTCAAGCTAATTACCATGGAAATCCACATCCTACCAACACCACCACCATAGGTAACCACCATGAAAAACTTCTCCAAAGCTGACTTTGGGCTCCTGAAAACAGAGGTGGCTAACTTCACGGCACCCATGCAAATGGAAAATAGGTGCATGACCACCAAATCATAAACCAACGCACTGTACGAACACGTACATAAATGCATGGAACTAGCCATACCCAACAGAACCAAGACGTTGTCCTTCAAAAAAAGGAAGCCAATCTGGTGGTCCTCTGCCATTAACAAACTCTACAACAGAAGGAAGAAACTGTTGCAGAAAAAGATGAAGTCCCAAGACTGGAAAAACTCCTTTATTAGCCTCAACAAAAAGTTGAGATCCCTCATCAAAACCTCTAAAGCTAGCTAGCTAGGAAGGCAGAATTGCGGGAGACACTAAAAACAACCAGAAAGCCTTCAACAGTAATATCAAAAATCTCCACGGAAATACCCAGATTTGTTCTGAGTTACTGCACAATGGTACATCCTAGACTGAGCCAACAGATATTGCCAACATACTGGCTGACAGATTCAGTGCCAGCTTTAACCCTCTCTCCCCCACTAAAGGACCAATCACAATACCGGAAGAATGCCAGGCACCCAGCATTACTGCTGCACAGGTTAAAGCTGCATTGTCCAAGGCCAAGAATACAGCTTCGATGAGACCCGACAATATTCCTGACTGTGTTCTACATGGACTACAAAATTAACTGGCAGGACACCTGTGTGCCCTGTTCAATCACAGCCTCACCTCAGGCTTTGTCCATACAGAATGCAGTCATCCCTCTCCATAAAGGGGGAGCAACTACAGACCCTGGGAATTATTGCCCCATTAGCCTGATGAGTCTAATATGTAAAGCTATGGAGCACATCATCATGGACCTAATTAATAAGAATATAAGGAATCTCCAAACTCTGGATCCCATGCAATTTGGTTTTGTGAAGGGTAGATCATGCCTGCTCAACCTGGTTGACTTCTTTCAGAGCTATGGATGAGGGCAAGGCAGTTCATACAGCCTATCTCGATCTGGCCAAGGCTTTTGATACCATTCCCCACTCAGGATTTATTGATAGACTCACCAAACTAGGTATCAACCCCTATATCACTAGGTGGGCTGCAAGTTGGCTCACAAATAGAACCCACAGTGTGAAAGTAACAGACTCCAAGGCAGACTGCTGACCAGTCACAAATGGAGTCCCACAGGGATTGATCCTGGGTCCTTTGCTGTTTGACATCTACTTCTCAGACGTCCAGACCAACACAGATGGACTCTGGCTGACCAAGTTCGCTGACGATTGCAAGCTGCGAGCCATTATTAATTCCCCAAGTGATGTATACATCTTACAGAAAGGCCTCACTGAGACGAACGACTGGTGTCAAAACCATGGCCTTAATCTTAATGCTAAAAAATGCGTTGTCATCCCCTTTGGTAAAAACTCAATTCTCACTAATTACCACATCAATGTGAGTCCACTGAACACTTAAGGTGTTATAAGAGATCTGGGAACACAGGTTTACAGCAACCTCTCCTTCGACCACCACATTGCCACTGTGGTCAGAAAGTCCTTCTATGTGGCACATCTCATTAGCAAGGGTTTTGCATCCAGGAAGAAAGAGGTCATCATCTCTCTCTACTCTTCCCTCATTAGACCAGTCATCGAGTATAATGCCCCATTTGGCATGTACCTCACTAAACACCTGCAACAGCTGGAAAGGCCACAAAAGTACCTCACGAAGAGGATCCTAGGCCTTAAACACATGCCCTATATGGACAGACTCAAAAAACTCCAGATTTTCTCTGTTTCATATTGTCTATTAAGAGGCGATCTCTGCTTGACTTACAAAGCCATGTCTGAGTTAGTCCTGTTAGAAATGTTAAACCTAAAGAAATCCCAATCCCTCCACACCACACGCTCCATGGACCTCAGCTTCATTACCACAATCAACAGAACATGCTGGAGGGGCAGGTTCATAACCCAGAGACTGCCCATGCTCTGGAATAGACTTCCCATACATGTCAAGCAGAGCACCTCACTGGCCTTTTTCAAGAGAAATTTTGATGAGTGGATGAGAAATAGAAAGTTTACCTGGGGAGCACTCCAGTGGCTCTACTAGATAGAGGCACTGGGAACTAATGGCAGCATGATGCCAGGGCACTTCTATGGGCTAAGCTTGTAAAGGCTCCAGGGACGTTGGCCTAGTACACACCTATGAACCTATAAACCTATGAACCTATGTCAGTGAAATGGATTATATAAAACTGGATGGACTGCTATTTTGATACAGTCATGGGAAAGCTGTTTCTTTTCTGTGGTACGTACACAATCTTTCATTTGCAAATGGCCAGGGTACCCCTGGAAGTATAGTTTACTGAAAGTTGTGGAACTGTGGCTGTTATATAAAGTCATTCATAAAGCATGCAAGGCAAGATCTCTTGTCCACTTTATAAAACTGTTCTGAATCATAGACCCCCCACCTTGTAACATAAAAATTCTGCATTTTGTTTGGATCAATGTGAATTGACATTGAACTGCAGCACAAACCATCTCATTGGCTTAAGGTGATTTTCACTGTAGTGCTATGCCAGACTGTGTGTAAATTGCTTCTGTTATTGCAGTAAAACAAGGGAATCTATTTTATGTTTCAGTCCTGTAAATTATAAAGTTCGACCAACTAGGACTACAGAGAGGCAAGGTGCATGTGTGTTAGATTAAGTTTTGTTATCCATTTTCACTGACGCGTCTTATTTCATTTTATTTTTTTTTTTTGGTTTAACATATACGTTTTTGAAAAGTTAAATTAAAAACAAACAAGCAAGCAGTTAGTGCAGTTAATGAATATTTAGTCCAACAGAACAAACAGAATAAAGCAGATTAAATATGACAAAAACATAGAATTAGGTGTTAAATGCAAATATTATGTCTCCTGTTATGGTAATAATCCACTTCAGAAGACAAAAAGAGATTTTTCACCATACAGGTTCTCATAATCTATAGTATCTTGAGTAGACTTACCTCCACTCCTTCTTATTATTATGTGATTTGGGCTATCTATTCACCATCTTTTCCAGGCATCTGGAAATTCTGATTGCCAAGATACTGGAAACATAGAAGGTAATTGATTAGAGAACCTCAGCCTTCATTTGATAGAGGTATTCCTTTCTCTTTCAAATCCGCCAATACCTTCAATAAATTTATCACATTGTGTAATGTTGGGAGAATTGATGATTTCAGTGTTAAGTTAGAGCTTTTTTGTTGTTATTAAGGGTACAAGAAGCAATCAATGTGCAGGATTAGTGAAGTCTTCTTGCTGCATCTTTACATTACTTCTGTATGTAGGAGGCCCTGGCAAACGTTCTGAAGATATTTCTTAAACGTACCTAGTTGGTGTAGGACAAAAAGATCTGAATTCAAACATCCATGCCACATGTTACATGCATTTGAAAATAAACATTCAGAACAGATAAAACTCAATGTCATAAACGGAACGTGAAGGCTTGTTCAAAGTTCTAAATGTCAAAACTCCATAATATCACCAACAAGGTATAAGCAGCAAAGTATAAATCCACAGCAGGACAAGATCCACCTCATATGAACGACATCAAACCATACGATAGTAACAGGAACGTTCTTTATTTACAGATAGTAAACTCAGTAAGCGCTTTCACCATACACGGCTTCCTCAGACTGTAACAAGCATTCTAAAACCACAGTCTTTAAATACATCTCATGCAGGTCTAAACAATTAATCAATCAGCATGTCATAAATATTTAAAGAGGCCATGAATATGTAAGCCTATCTAGTGCTCCTACAATACTAGCTGAAAGACAAAATCAATGCATACTAAAAACTAACGTAGCTAAATAAATAATAAACTACTGTATAATATAAATACCTGTGTAATAAACTAATATAAACATAAATACATATTAAAAACATATATAAAATACAAATATTAAAATACATTCCCCCAAGTTAAGACTACCTGGCTTAATGTAAAAACCTACTTAATTTCCTCTTTTTCAACATTGGTTGGATACTAACTTTGTCATTTAGACCGGGATGGAACTCCGCTCTACATCTCATGATCCACCTTGATTCCATTTCCAACGTATAATTCTCAATATCCCCCCCTCTAGTGTTAGTGTGGATATGTTGTAGTACAAGGAAGGTGAATGTGTGTTGATCACTAGTGGACATCTGATGTTTCGCTAATGCATTATTGGCATCCTTTACCCTCATTTTGTAGTAATGCTCCCTAATTCTCTCTCTTAGTTGCCTGTTGGGTTTACCAATGTAAAACGCTGTACAGGCGGAGCAAAGGGCAAGATAGACAACATTCATGGACTTACAATTTGTGCCAGTCATGAAAGAAAAAAATCTGTCCAGTGACAGGTTGTCTAAAGATGGTACTATCATTAATAAGTCCACACTGATTACAATTGCCACAAGCACTAGTATTAAAGCCAGGGTTAAAATACCTGGCACCATGTTTATGACACAGAATCTCTTTAAGATTCATCTTATTTTTATACGTATACCTTGGTCTAGGACCTACAAGCTCTCGAATTTCCTCATCAACACATAATACATCCCAATATTTCTCAACGGCATGTTTAACATTATGAACATCTTGAGTGTAAAAAACTGGTATACTAATACTGATATCCCTATTCTTTTGTGTACACCCATTCCTTTCAAGTTCATCACTCCAACCATTGCCTGAGAAATATGGACGGGCTATGGTGGACCTTAACCTTTTTGTCTCTGTGATGACTTTGTCAACTTCAACTTCATTATATGATCGATCTATTAACCTGGTTCTCAGACTAGAAATCTCTTCATTATAGCCCTCTTCTATAGGGTTGAGGCGGGATGCTCTCATGGCTTGACCTCTCATTACATTATTAAAGACGTGTAAAGGGTGCATGCTCGTTCTGTGCAATAAAGTGTTCTCATAACAACTCTTCCTATGGACAGCAGTGTTCAACATTCCATTTTGTAGCCTAATTATATCGTCCAGGAAGGACAATCGATCCCTGGAATAACTCATAGTAAATTTAAGGAATCGAGTTGTATTATTCATAAGGCCAGCAAACTCAAATAGCTGCAATTCAGTCCCTTCCCAAATTAAAAAGAGGTCATCCACGAACCTCTTATAGAATTTTACATTCTGTTTGTATAATGTGCTAGACAACAGGACTTCCTTCTCCCAAAGGCCATAACTAGGTTGTAGCTATTGGCACAGGATGTGCCCATAGCTACGCCATCCCTTTGTAAATACAACTCATCCATAAACAAGAAAACATTATTTTCTAATATGATTTCAGGAAAAGTGCTATTAATTCAATTGCATTCACATCCAAATTGGAGTATTTCTTCAAATAACCCTGCACATCGATCCCACAATCGTTGGGAATGACTGTGAAGAGACTGGTCACATCAAATGTGACCAAATAATAAACACTAGTCTCATCCAACTTGCTAACATAGTCATACAAACTGATTAGAAACTCTTTACTATCTCTCAGGATAATATCATTCGAGTTTATAACTGGTCTTAACTGTCTCTCCACATATAGGGAAAATGGTTGGGTCAACCAACCTTCACCGAGACAATAGGCCTCATTGGGGGTTCCATTAAATTCTTGTGGACTTTAGGAAGGCCCTTTAGTACAGGTATTAGGGGGTTAGTAACCTTTAAGAACTTGGACAAATTCTTATCTATAATGTTACTTTTAAATAAATCATCTATGGTGTCATAAACACGAAATACTTTTAACCTTACTTCCTCCAAATCTAATTTACTGTAGAAGGAAGTATCATTCAACATCAAGCGTACACTCTCTCTATATATCACAGCGTCCATAATCACAGTCGGACCTCCCTTATCTGCAGGGGTGATGATGATAGAATCATCCTTCCTTAGATTATCTAGTGCTTGCCTCTGAGTAAAAGTTAAATTGCATTTAGATTTCCTGCTTCTATCATGTCTATTGTTATTACTATAGTATTCATAAAGTTCATGTTCCACTAATCTGCTATATGTTTCTAAAACAGGATGTAATATTGGAACATATGTACTAGTTGGTTTGAAAACTTTCACATTAGGGTCCATGACCCCAGAATTCCCATATTGCAATTTTAACTGGATATTCCTGATAAACATTTTAATGTCTATCATCGTATCAGTGACATCACTCTTCTTACTGGGAATAAAAGTCAAACCTTTGTTCAACACAATTTCTTCATCTAGGCTCAATTCTCTACTGGACAAATTAATTATAATTGATTCCCCTTTCTGCTCCACATTTTCTTTATGGTAGGGCCTACTTGCTCTGTGTCCATTACTTTCCGTTTTGGCCTCTGCTCATGGAGCGTGTCCTCCCTTGAATCAGGTGACTGTATCGAAAGGGGTATCCCTATTATTTACATCATTCCCATCAATATTCCTGTGTTCTATTGTTTTCCTCCTTACCACAGATTGATTACCATTATCCATATGAACAGTACATATATTCTGTTTACTATTAGTAACTGATGTTCCATTCACACTACTATCACTACTAGTCTTCTTATTAATAGTGACAACAGATGGATACAAATTCACACATTTTAAATTTCCAGAAACAGAAACAGTGTTGGCATTATCCGTAACAGCACTGTCGACCATCCCAGTGTTCCCCGGATCGCCTAGTGTGACAGGACATGAATCATTGCTATTATATACAAGCTCAGTCAAATCAGAGTCAATATTCAATTTATTAATGTCACCAGCCTGGGTCTTTTTTTCTGTTTTTCAGACATAGTCCTAGGCCAAACAAATATTTGACCATTTTTAAAGTCAAATGTATCCCTCTCAATCTTTTGTTTCTTTTGATCTAGAAGTCTTTTTTCATAGAGTAGGACATTGTCCATTAGTCTATCAACACCTAAAATCGCCTAGCAGAGGTAAACTTCCAGTGATAGACTCATACATTTTAGTTACATCTTCACGTAGTGCCTCTTCTTCAGGTAAATGATATTCAATTAATAGCTTCATATAGCTGGAAGCTCAAATCCATATTAAGTTTCTGCCATTTAAGTAAAGATCTGGAAAATTGTTACCTGAACTAGGCATTTTCAACACCCTCAGTCCTCGGAATAATCGTTTCTTCAGGCATGCCTCGAAATGTTGCGCTGTAATTGTAGCCTCTTTAACTTAAGAAAATTCGTCTCAGCAGTTCCAACTGTTCAGCTAGTTCCATTAATTCCTCAAGCGTTATCCATTTCGACCCACAGCGTAGCATCTGGCTCGAATAACAGCAAAATTGTCACTTCAATGCACTCTTCAAATCTATCCGACTTCCGTTTTCGGTATTACTGGCGTCAGGAACATATGCCAGCTCTATCTCATCACCACCATTAGTACAAGCCATATCCTTAGCGTATAACCAAGAAATAGTATAACCGATACAAATAAAGAAATATACGCTAAGGCAACACGTTCAACAAGAATAAATAAAATAAAACTCAATGTCATAAGCGGAACGTGAAGGCTTGTTCAAAGTTCTAAATGTCAAAACTCCGTGATATCACCAACAAGGTATAAGCAGCAAAGTATAAATCCACAGCAGGACAAGATCCACCTCATATGAACGACATCAAACCATATGATAGTAACAGGAACGTTCTTTATTTACAGATAGTAAACTCAGTAAGCGCTTTCACCATACACGGCTTCCTCAGACTGTAACAAGCATTCTAAAACCACAGTCTTTAAATACATCTTATGCAGGTCTAAACAATTAATCAATCAGCATGTCATAAATATTTAAAGAGGCCATGAATATGTAAGCCTATCTAGTGCTCCTACAATACTAACTAAAAGACAAAGACAATGCATGCTAAAAACTAACGTAGCTAAATGAATAATAAACTACTGTATAATATAAATACCTGTGTAATAGACTAATATAAACATAAGTACATATTAAAAACATATATAAAAGTAAGTAGGTTTTTACATTAAGCCAGGTAGTCTTAACTTGGGGGAATGTATTTTAATATTTGTATTTTATATATGTTTTTAATATGTATTTATGTTTATATTAGTTTATTACACAGGTATTTATATTATACAGTAGTTTATTATTTATTTAGCTACGTTAGTTTTTAGTATGCATTGATTTTGTCTTTCAGCTAGTATTGTAGGAGCACTAGATAGGCTTACATATTCATGGCCTCTTTAAATATTTATGACATGCTGATTGATTAATTGTTTAGACCTGCATAAGATGTATTTAAAGACTGTGGTTTTAGAATGCTTGTTACAGTCTGAGGAAGCCGTGTATGGTGAAAGCGCTTACTGAGTTTACTATCTGTAAATAAAGAACGTTCCTGTTACTATCATATGGTTTGATGTCGTTCATATGAGGTGGATCTTCCTGCTGTGGATTTATACTTTGCTGCTTATACCTTGTTGGTGATATTACGGAGTTTTGACATTTAGAACTTTGAACAAGCCTTCACGTTCGCTTATGACATTGAGTTTTATTTTATTTATTCTTGTTGGAACGTGTTGCCTTAGCGTATATTTCTTTATTTGTATCGGTTATACTATTTCTTGGTTATACGCTAAGGATATGGCCTGTACTAATGGTGGTGATGAGATAGAGCTGGCGATGTTCCTGATGCCAGTAATACCGAAAACGAAGTCGGATAGATTTGAAGAGTGCATTGCTGGAAGTGACAATTTTGCTGTTATTCGAGCCAGATGCTACGCTGGGTCCATGGATAACGCTGAGGAATTAATGGAACTAGCTGAAACTGCTGGAGACCTATTTCTTAAGTTAAAGAGGCTACAATTACAGCAACATTTCGACGGCATGCCTGAAGAAATTATTCCAAGAGGACTGAGGGGAAAATGCCTAGTTCAGGTAACAATTTTCCAGATCTTTACTTAAATGGCAGAAACTTAATATGGATTTGAGCTTCAGCTATATGAAGCTATTAATTGAATATCATTTACCTGAAGAAGAGGCACTACGTGAAGATGTAACTAAAATGTATGAGTCTATCACTGAAGTTTACCTCTGCTAGGCGACTTTAGGTGTTGATAGACTAATGGACAATGTCCTACTCTATGAAAAAAGACTTCTAGATCAAAAGAAACAAAAGATTGAGAGGGATACATTTGACTTTAAAAATGGTCAAATATTTGTTTGGCCTAGGACTATGTCTGAAAACAGAAAAAGACCCAGGCTGGTGACATTAATAAATTGAATATTGACTCTGATTTGACTGAGCTTGTATATAATAGCAATGATTCATGTCCTGTCACACTAGGCTCCGGGAACACTGGATGGTCAGTGCTGCTGTTAATAATGCCAACACTGTTTCTGTTTCTGGAAATTTAAAATGTGTGAATTTGTATCCATCTGTTGTCACTATTAATAAGAAGACTAGTAGTGATAGTAGTGTGAATGGAACATCAGTTACTAATAGTAAACAGAATATATGTACTGTTCATATGGATAATGGTAATCAATCTGTGGTAAGGAGGAAAACAATAGAACACAGGAATATTGATGGGAATGATGTAAATAATAGGATACCCTTTCGACACAGTCACCCATTCAAGGGGAGGACACGCCCATGAGCAGAGGCCGCCAAACGGAAAGTAATGGACACAGAGCAAGTAGGCCCTACCATAAAGAAAATGTGGAGCAGAAAGGGGAATCAATTATAATTAATTTGTCCAGTAGAGAATTGAGCCTAGATGAAGAAATTGTGTTGAACAAAGGTTTGACTTTTATTCCCAGTAAGAAGAGTGATGTCACTGATAACGATGATAGACATTAAAATGTTTATCAGAATATCCAGTTAAAATTGCAATGGGAATTCTGGGGTCATGGACCCTAATGTGAAAGTTTTCAAACCAACTAGTACATATGTTCCAATATTACATCCTGTTTTAGAAACATATAGCAGGTTAGTGGAACATGAACTTTATGAATACTATAGTAATAACAATAGACATGATAGAAGCAGGAAATCTAAATGCAATTTAACTTTTACTCAGAGGCAAGCACTAGATAATCTAAGGAAGGATGATTCTATCATCATCACCCCTGCAGATAAGGGAGGTCCGACTGTGATTATGGACGCTGTGATATATAGAGAGAGTGTACGCTTGATGTTGAATGATACTTCCTTCTACAGTAAATTAGATTTGGAGGAAGTAAGGTTAAAAGTATTTCGTGTTTATGACACCATAGATGATTTATTTAAAAGTAACATTATAGATAAGAATTTGTCCAAGTTCTTAAAGGTTACTAACCCCTTAATACCTGTACTAAAGGGCCTTCCTAAAGTCCACAAGAATTTAATGGAACCCCCAATGAGGCCTATTGTCTCGGGTGAAGGTTGGTTGACCCAACCATTTTCCCTATATGTGGAGAGACAGTTAAGACCAGTTATAAACTCGAATGATATTATCCTGAGAGATAGTAAAGAGTTTCTAATTAGTTTGTATGACTATGTTAGCAAGTTGGATGAGACTAGTGCTTATTATTTGGTCACATTTGATGTGACCAGTCTCTTCACAGTCATTCCCAACGATTGTGGGATCGATTATGTGCAGGGTTATTTGAAGAAATACTCCAATTTGGATGTGAATGCAATTGAATTAATAGCACTTTTCCTGGAAATCATATTAGAAAATAATGTTTTCTTGTTTTGGATGAGTTGTATTTACAAAGGGATGGCGTAGCTATGGGCACATCCTGTGCCAATAGCTACCAACCTAGTTATGGCCTTTGGGAGAAGGAAGTCCTGTTGTCTAGCACATTATATAAACAGAATGTAAAATTCTATAAGAGGTTCGTGGATGACCTCTTTTTAATTTGGGAAGGGACTGAATTGCAGCTATTTGAGTTTGCTGGCTTTATGAATAATACAACTCGATTCCTTAAATTTACTATGAGTTATTCCAGGGATCGATTGTCCTTCCTGGACGTAGATATAATTAGGCTACAAAATGGAATGTTGAACACCGCTGTCCATAGGAAGAGTTGTTATAAGAACACTTTATTGCACAGAACGAGCATGCACCCTTTACACGTCTTTAACAATGTAATGAGAGGTCAAGCCATGAGAGCATCCCGCCTCAACCCTATAGAAGAGGGCTATAATGAAGAGATTTCTAGTCTGAGAACCAGGTTAATAGATCGATCATATAATGAAGTTGAAGTTGACAAAGTCATCACAGAGACAAAAAGGTTAAGGTCCACCATAGCCCGTCCATATTTCTCAGGCAATGGTTGGAGTGATGAACTTGAAAGGAATGGGTGTACACAAAAGAATAGGGACATCAGTATTAGTATACCAGTTTTTTACACTCAAGATGTTCATAATGTTAAACATGCCGTTGAGAAATATTGGGATGTATTATGTGTTGATGAGGAAATTCGAGAGCTTGTAGGTCCTAGACCAAGGTATAATGATAAAAATAAGATGAATCTTAAAGAGATTCTGTGTCATAAACATGGTGCCAGGTATTTTAATCCTGGCTTTAATACTAGTGCTTGTGGCAATTGTAATCAGTGTGGACTTATTAATGATAGTACCATCTTTAGACAACCTGTCACTGGACAGATTTTTTTCTTTCATGACAGGCACAAATTGTAAGTCCATGAATGTTGTCTATCTTGCCCTTTGCTCCGCCTGTACAGCGTTTTACATTGGTAAAACCAACAGGCAACTAAGAGAGAGAATTAGGGAGCATTACTACAAAATGAGGGTAAAGGATGCCAATAATGCATTAGCGAAACACCAGATGTCCACTAGTGATCAACACACATTCACCTTCCTTGTACTACAACATATCCACACTAACACTAGAGGGGGGGATATTGAGAATTATACGTTGGAAATGGAATCAAGGTGGATCATGAGATGTAGAGCGGAGTTCCATCCCGGTCTAAATGACAAAGTTAGTATCCAACCAATGTTGAAAAAGAGGAAATTAAGCAGGTTTTTACATTAAGCCAGGTAGTCTTAACTTGGGGAATGTATTTTAATATTTGTATTTTATATATGTTTTAATATGTATTTATGTTTATATTAGTTTATTACACAGGTATTTATATTATACAGTAGTTTATTATTTATTTAGCTACGTTAGTTTTTAGTATGCATTGATTTTGTCTTTCAGCTAGTATTGTAGGAGCACTAGATAGGCTTACATATTCATGGCCTCTTTAAATATTTATGACATGCTGATTGATTAATTGTTTAGACCTGCATGAGATGTATTTAAAGACTGTGGTTTTAGAATGCTTGTTACAGTCTGAGGAAGCCGTATGGTGAAAGCGCTTACTGAGTTTACTATCTGTAAATAAAGAACGTTCCTGTTACTATCGTATGGTTTGATGTCGTTCATATGAGGTGGATCTTGTCCTGCTGTGGATTTATACTTTGCTGCTTATACCTTGTTGGTGATATTACGGAGTTTTGACATTTAGAACTTTGAACAAGCCTTCACGTTCCGTTTATGACATTGAGTTTTATTTTATTTATTCTTGTTGGAACGTGTTGCCTTAGCGTATATTTCTTTATTTGTATTCAGAACAGATGACTGGAAACATCTTATTGGAGTGCAGAAAATGATGATGGAGTAACCGCCAAACAAGAATATGTAATTCTCTAGAGGTCAAATCATACTTGAATACAAACAGATTTTTGACCGCTACGTATCAGAAATGTCAGGTATAAGAGAATTTAAGTACCTTTTATCTGCACTTTTTTCAAATAATACAGTATTTAAATTGATTTAATTGTGTTGCATGAGTATTAACTGAATTGAAAGTTTTGACTCTGTTCTTCAGTTAGTGCTTACTTGAATTTTTATTGTCTTTTAGTAATTGCAGGTGTGGGGGTAGCCACATTCTTTGATTTCCTGTCACTGCCTATTTAAGTGGTACATTTTGAAATATTTTCTGCTTAAAACCTCATCTTTGGCCTGCTATGATCTAGCTATACTCAACTGGACATATAAGAAAATTTAAGTACCTTTTATCTGCAATTTTTTTCAAATAATACAGTATTTAAATTGATTTAATTGTGTTGCATGAATATTAACTAAATTGGAAGTTTTGACTCTGTTCTTCAGTTAGTGCTTGCTTGAATTTTGTTATCTGTTAGTAATTGCAGGTGTGGGCGTAGCCACAGTCTTTGATTTTCTGTCAATGCTTATTTAAGTGGTACAGTTTGAAATATTTTCTGCTTAAAAACCTCAGCTTTGGCCGGTTAAGATGTAGCTGTATTCAGCTGGACATATAAGAGAATTTAAGTACTTTTTATCTGCACCTTTTTCAAATAATACATTATTTAAATTGATTTAATTGTGTTGCATGAATATTAACTGAATTGGAAGTTTTGACTCTGTTCTTCAGTTAGTTTTACCACCCTCCCTCCCTGTTTCTGTTTTGGTGTTAATCTTAGTGGCTTTGAAACTGCCTGCCCCTCTTGTAAATTTGTGTTTGGATACTCCTTCTGGGCCCATCTCATTTGCTCACTCAACTAAGTGCAGTGAGATCATATTCTGATTTCAGGCACTCCTACTGTGTACAAAGAGAGCATCTGGGAAAGAGAACCAAAAACAATTTAAGCTTGTTTCCTGCCTTTCCTATTAAGTGGTCTGGACTGTTTGTAGGCTTCTGATCCCCCAAGCCCTTTTGTGTTGGAGGGAAGCATTCTAGCTTAGTTTTGTTTCTTATAACTAGCCAGTTTTCTAGTTTCAGCACTCAAATCTGTTTATTTGAACTCAGCACTTGTTCAGAACTCATTGTAAGCACTACATAAGCTGCAAATTACTACAGCACTCAACTTTCCTCACTCGTCTAGAGGAAAGCAGTTTTTAGTACTTAATAAATAAGCACCTATCCAGGCATGTCTAAGGGTCAGCTCCCAGTGATTTCTCCTGTCTACCTGATGAATCTGGGCATCTTGGGGCAATGCAGCAATTGCCTCATGTACACAGACAACCCTCTCCTCCTACCACCCAACACTACAGCCTGTGAGAGATGCACTTATATAGCCAAACTGGAAGCAAAGCTCTCTTCACCCAAGACTGGACTAGAGTCAGGAGGAGAAGGTAAACACTTGCACCACACCACACTCATCACATAGTCCCTCAAAACCTACACCACCAAAACATACACATAGAAACACAAAGCACACACCTACATTCACGGAGGCTCTCAATAAAAACCTGCCAAGCATCAGGGACATCCAAAGCATAAACACAAGCAAACTCCACCCCCCAACACAACCCAAATGACACATAGCCCACAAACTCAGTGTGCCACTCAACCACAGCCCATAAGGCATAACAATGTACCCAACACTCTAGTCATAGGTGACTCTATAGTCAGGCACGCTGATGTTCCACTCACTAGACTAAACAAGGAGAAAGTTACTGTCAGCTGCCTGTCAGGTGTCAGGATCCGCCACATAACGCATGCACTCAGGTCATTCCACAATAAGTACAAATATGACACTGTCATTGTCCATGTTGGTGTGAATGACCTGAGACGTACCCCTCTGGACTACATGAAAAGAGACATGGAGGAGCTCTCTGATCTTGTATCCCAGGCAGGTATGACCCTAACCCTGAGTAGCACCCTGCCATCACCCAGAATGATACCACAGTACAAGGACAAAATGATTGACTTCAACAATTGGCTAAGCTTCTGGTGTCATTCTAAAGGGATCCAGTATTTGTCTGCCTGGGACGACATGATCGACAGACCACAATGCTTTGCCAGAGATGGCCTGCACCTGTCATCCTTCCGGATACTGGCTAAGGCTCTTGCCACCCCTATAGTGCCTTTTTTAGGCAAAGTTCAAATGACAAACCACCGTAACAGGTACAAGCAAGCAAAATCTGAGGGTAATGGTACTCAATGCTAGAAGTCTAAACCTCAAAATGCACTCACTCGAGGCACTCCTTAAAATGGAGAACATTGACATCTGTGCAGTGACAGAGACCTGGTTCAAAGTTCCAGAGAGCACCCCTGCATTACCAGGCTACAATTCATACCACACCTTTTGGCCACCTAACCCAGAACGAAGCACTAAAGGCAGAGGCGTGTCCATATTCATTAAGGATATCCACACCTCCAGGCTAGTTGCACAGCATAATGCATCCAAGATTATCCAAGTGCAACTAACTCTGGGCAAGACCGCAATCCAAATTGTAGCTTGCATGCCCCAGGATTCCCACTCCTCATTTCTTGATACACTGGAAAGTATTAGGGTACAACACAACACCCTAATAATGGGTGATTTCAACTACCCCACCATTAACTGGGAAAACTATTCATGTACCAACTCTTTTGCTCAACGTTTTCTAGAATTCATAAATTCCAATGCCTTGGATCAACTTATTCACACCCCCACCAGGGCCAGCAATATCCTAGACCTGGTCATTACCAACACGGGAAACTGGTGTTCCACACCAGAGGTCAATTCCTCGTTGGTCAGATCTGACCACAAGCTAATCAGCCTAGACATCCACATCCCACCCCCACCCCCAATTAGGGAAACCATCGTAAAAAACTTCTCCAAAGCCAACTTCACACTTCTTAAGACAGAAGTGGCAAACTTCACAACACCCATGCAGATGGACAATAGAGGTATGACTGCTGAATCCTGCACAAATGCACTTTATAAGCACTTACACGAGTGCATAGATCATGCTATCCCTAATAGAACCAAGATGTTATCCTCCAAAAAAAGGAAGCCAATCTGGTGGTCCTCTGCCATAAACAAACTCTACAATAGAAGAAAGAAACTGTTGCAAAAAAGATTAAAATCCCATGACTGGAGGAACTCCCTGGTCAACCTCAGTAAGAAGCTGAGATCCCTCATAAAATCCTCCAAAGCTAGTTATGAAAACAAAATTGCTACTGACTCTAAAGACAACCACAACGCATTCTATAGCTATGTCAAGAATCTCAATAGGAACACTCAGATCTGCTCTGAGTTACAGCACAACGGCGCTAAATATACAGAACCAGCTGATATTGCCAACATCCTAGCAGATAGGTTCAGTGCTAACTTTACCCCCCTCTCACCCCCTAGAGGGCCCATCTCTATACCGGAAGAATGCAAAGTTCCTATAATCATGGCTGCACAGGTAAAAAACACACTCCCCAAAGCCAAGAACACAGCATCCATGGGACCTGACAATATCCCAGGCTGCATTCTACATGAACTACAGAATGAACTGGCACCTTACCTAAGTACCATGTTCAATCATAGCCTCACCTCAGGCTTTGTACCCACTGAATGGCGCACCGGGACGGTTATCCCACTCCACAAAGGTGGAGCCATGACGGACCCATGGAACTACGGCCCCATTAGACTGACAAGCCTGGTCTGCAAGGCCATGGAACATATCATCATGGAACTCATAAACAAAGACATTGGTAATCTCCAAACTCTGGACCCTACCCAGTTTGGATTTGTAAAAGGCAGATCATGTCTCCTAAACCTGATTGACTTCTTTGAAGCAGTCACCAAAGCCATAGATGAGGGTAAAATGGTTCACACAGCTTATCTAGATCTCGCCAAGGCTTTCGACACCATCCCTCACTCTGGAATTATAGATAAGCTCACTAACTAGGTATAAATCCCTATGTCACAAGATGGGGTTGCCAACTGGCTCATGGACAGAACCCACACTGTGAAAGTAGCGGATTCCAAATCCGACTTCAGACC
The DNA here is from genome assembly GCF_019279795.1 of Protopterus annectens. Taxonomy (NCBI): domain Eukaryota; kingdom Metazoa; phylum Chordata; order Ceratodontiformes; family Protopteridae; genus Protopterus; species Protopterus annectens. The sequence continues at coordinate 79,759,654 of NC_056737.1, forward strand.
AGTGACAAATGGAGTACCACAGGGTTAAGTCCTGGGTCCACTCCTGTTTGGTATCTACTTCTCTGAAGTCAGGCTAACACAGAAGGTCTTTGGCTAACAAAGTTTGCAGATGACTCCAAACTAGGAGCCATAATCGAAACTCCTAATGATGTGGACAAACTACAAAAGGGCCTCACTGAGACAGATACCTGGCGTCAAAGCCATGGCCTGAAGCTCAATGCCAAAAAGTGTATTGTCATCCCCTTTGGTAAAAACTCTGTACCCATGAGATACCACATAGCTGGAAGTCTACTTAATGCCGAAAATGTGATGAGACCTTGGGACACAGGTGGACAGTAGTCTCTCCTTTGATAATCACATCACCACAGTTGTCAGGAAATCCTTCTACATGGCTCATCTCATCACAAAAGGATTCTCATCCAGAAAAAAAGAGGTCATTGTTCCCCTCTACTCATCACTCATTAGATCCATTATAGAGTACAATGCCCCTTTTGGTATGTACCTCACAATACATCTACAACAACTGGAAAGACCACAGAAATACCTCACAAAGAGGATTGCTGGCCTCAAACAGATGCCCTACGCAGACCGTCTAAAAAAACTACAGCTTTACTCCATCACAATTCATCTACTCAGGGGCGATCTCTGCCTAACATACAAAGCTATGTCAAACCCAGAGCTGTTGGACATGCTCCACGTAAAGAAATCCCAATCCATCCGAGCTGCATGCTCTAGGGACCTAAATCTTGTCACCACAATAAACAGAACATGCTGGAGGGATAGATTCCTGTCCCAGAGACTTCCCATACTCTGGAACAGACTACCTATCTATGTCAAACAGAGCTCCTCATTAGCACTCTTCAAGAAAAATCTTGAAGATTGGATGGGAAATAGGAAATTCACCCCAGGGATCACTTCTGTGGCTCTGATCGACAGGGGCACAGGAAAATAATTTTCTTGGGTGGCGAAAGCCAGGGTACATTTTTTGGCTAGGCTTATATAGGCCCTAGGGCCAATAGCCTAGTACCTACCTATGAATCTATGTAGGCTTTCCCACTTCTGATTAAAATTTTGTACTACTGGTTCTTTTGTTTTCATCATCATTTCATGAATTCTGCTTATTAAATTAGGAGTTGCTTCTGTGTATTAGGCAGAAATCATTTCAGATTATTCAATAGATTATTTTGAGACCCAGTATCTCTCTGCAGTGCCAAGTACTGCTGTTGTGTTCCAGAAACTAATTGATATGTAATGTGAGTTTGTTCTAAATTTACGTTTTTTTTTTTCCACAACCAACTATTTAAAACTTGAATCTTAGTACAAGTAATTTACCCAAATCTAGAATGCATTTACCACTGGCCATTTCTTTCATTCCCTATCATCAGAATCTCCTTAAGTCAACCTGAGTGCTTATGCTCCTTGAAAAGCAGCTTCAAATATTGTAATATATATCTGATAGAAAGAATATGTTCATACTATTACCAAAAAATATTATATTTGTAATTCCATGAGGTGGGGGCACTCTGCATTTAGTGCCAGCTGTTGCCAGCAGGCATTGCAAAAAGGAGTAAAGGGGTATGAGCCATGCAATTTGTTTTTAATTCACATGATATAATTATAAAAGTCAGAACTTATTTAACATTACTCATGGATGAGAACTATCCCATATAAATTCCTGAGACAAATGTTTTACTTTAGATACAAAACCACCTGGTAAGGAAACAGACAAAAGTTCTGCAACATACCAAACAGCAATGATCAGTTTCTAGTGCGAATGTTTTCCATTTCCTGAATACTTGTTCTGTCTCTGCATAACATAGGGTAATTGAACCTTTGGTCTGAAATTGTTTCAAATAAATTAAATATTTACAGTTTATCATACCTGTATTGGGGTTTACTAATAGTTATGTTATAAATAGAATACTTTTCAAATATCTACAACTGCCTGAGTAGCCATTTCAGACCTTGGTAAGACCTAACCAGAGACTTATACAACCTGAAAATAAAATTTTAGCTTTATTTTTCCCCTCCCAAGTGCAGTCCTTGATGCTGGATTGTCTCATTAGAACTGCTATGGTTTCCCAATACAATGCAAACACTGGTGGAGAAAAGGACAACAGTATGTGCTATAATACAGACTAAACTTTAGAGAGAGAGAAAACAGCCGATGCCTTCAGCTTAGTGGAAGCTCCATAAAGATGCTTAATAACTCTATAAATACTTTAGAAAAAATGTACTTTGTGGATTTATGTATTTTTATGTATTTATTTATTGCATTTGTTTCCTGGGATAGTCTGACTGGGTCATGTAAGACCAGTATTCCTTTTCAGCAGAGGCCTGCGGAGAAAATCTCCACAGTAAAAATAAGTATGAAAATTAAGTGACATAGACAATAGAAAGTACAAATATTAAATGACATATGTTCAAAATACATAAGCAAGAGGAAACTAACAAATGGTATAAAAAGTAATGCTCAGTAGTATAGACACATTGGTACATGTAAAAACGTTTTGCACATTAGAAGCGTGAATAATGCATATTAAGTCAACAACAGATGAAACATCCTAAAATACAGTTTATGACAGATTTATGCATTTTAGTACAGCAGACTCTTACAACAGATTAATACAGTAAAAGCAAAATGAAGGAGAAGTGGGAGGAAAGAGACAAAGGAGGGAAAGAGGATGGTAGGATTGAAAATTAGAGGACAGAAAAGATGAGCAGAAGTGGAATAAAATGATTTCAAAGAGAGATGGAAGCAAGGGAGAAAAAGTAATGATTACTAGGGGAAACAGCATAGATGAAAGGCAGTTAGGTAGGTTGATGGGCCTAGAAAATTAAACATTAACTCCAAAACAATGACTAAGTACCTTCAGCATCCATGGAAAGAAACAGCAAAGACTTAACCCAACTATTCACTTCATGTATTTGTAAAAGCATCTTCAGAATGTTATCAAACACCTTCCATCGCATAAGAGTGTTCGTAAATTCTCTCACTAAGCTTCCTGTCCGTTTTCTCTATATAGAAAGCCGGACATAAGGCACAGGAATCTAAGTAAACAACACTCTTGGACTCACAATTCTTAAATTAGTTTTCAAAAGTTTTTTTTGAAATTAAAAGCACTAAACCTACTTCTAGACTTACTGGAAGCTTTATGTGTGGAGCATGTAGGATGTATAAATACATAAAACAGGTAATTATTTTAGAGTATTGAATACATGTAAATTTTAAATCAACCATACGTTGAATTGTGAGTCCAAGAGTTTTGTTTACTTAGCTTCCTGTACCTTATGTCCGGCTTTCTATATAGGGAAAACGGACAGGAAGCTTCGTGAGAGAATTTACTCTTATGCGATTAGCAAAAATAAAACAGAAAATGCTTTAGCAAAACATGTTTCATTAAATGGTGGACATAGTTTCACGTTCCAAGCTATTGATCAGGTACTTCCTGACATTAGAGGTGGCCCATATCCACTACTATTAGAGGTACGAGAACTAGAATGGCAGTTAGCACTTAATGCTTTCTGCTTGCCTGGTTTGAATGAGAATTGTAATATTTCATGTTTGCTTAAATTAAGAAATCTTACACAATAGTGTATTTTTAACTTTTTACGCCTCACAGTTAGACGTTGCCCGTTCGATTCTCAGTTAGAGTGTCTTCTGTGTAGCGACATGCGTGAATGGGCGTTCCTTTGTTGAAGGTTGTGCATTAGGCCTGGCAAGCCAGTACGTAAAAATCTACTGCCAATCATTAGCGGAACGGAGTTCCGCTGTGGCGACCCCTAACCGGGAAAAGCCGAAAGACACAAACAAACTAATGACATTAACATGACCCTTGTATATTGTATACTGATTGCATACACACTTTTTATTTGAGTTAGTATGCAGGTTTTAAGACTTACTTTAATAGTGTTTGAATTTTTGTGCTTTGTATCTTTAATTCATTGCTGCTATTAGTCACATGACTTCATGTTACATGGTTTAAATGCTGTAGAAACTGTGTAACTGCTGTTTGTCTGTGTGTCTGAAGAAGTTACTTTACTTAAAGTGACGAAAACGTGAGAAAATTTTTATTAAATTGACTTTATGTTAAAAGAAAGTGTTTTTTGGGATTAACATCTTTTTCTGCTGGCTACTATTGGGCTCCAGTTCTATTCATGCTTGGATCAGCCATAACTCTCCTGATAGCCTGTTGTCCACAGAATCCTGGCTCAAGAAGGAAACAAAAGATGAAGAAATGTTACCACCTGAATGTAATATATTAAGGCTAGATAGGCAAAATAAAAATGTGGGAGGAACAGCAATATTCTAGAACTCTCCCCTTTCCCTCATACCACTCCACAATTCTAAAATGTAGAATGACTTATTCATATCCCTATTATGGTTATGTTTTATGGTTGTTGAGTAAGCTGTGAGATAAGTAATTCTTCAAACATGTAGAATTTTTTATCTCATATCGTAAAGCCAACAGCCATAAAATATAACCATAACAGGCATGTGAACACTTACAGGCAGTAGCATCCCTAGCCTTGAAGGCGTCCTCTGCTGAATGTCCACCAGTATAGAACAAGAAACCATTATAATAAACAGCATGAACATTGACTGACAAACAGTAATCTTAATAGTAACCTTTCTAGTACAATACAACTCTACAGCCTTACACAACAAATAACACCTCAACTAGATATCATAAAACTACAAGTAGAAAATTCACATTAGACTGGATTCTCACATCTGTACCAAAGAAAGTAGCATCATATGGCACTCTGACAGACATGATGAATAACCATTTTCCAGTTTTTATCTGATACCAAAACTTATATCATATAACCCCCCCACATAATGCAGTGAGGATTCTCACCACCTTCCAGACAGAAGTAATTAATCCCTACCACTTAATGTCACTATGACACTGTTCAAAAATACATTTCTTAGCATTCTTAATTGACATACCCCTACAGAAACTAAACTAGTTAAGACCAACCTAACACCATGGCTAACTAGAATAATTAAACAACTCATAAACGTTAGCAACAGCACCTGGAATACATGACTAAAAAATAAAACACTTACATTTTAACAACAGTTCAGACACTTAATGCAAACTAAACAAAGCATAAGACAGGATAAGAAAACATATTACACCAAGTTTCAAGATACACAACCTACTCCAAACACTCCTGACCAATCCACAAGTATTGCCTCTTAAACCTATACTTTATTAAATAGCTCCTTCCTTATTTAAAAATAAACTTACTAACTTCCAAACTACACCCCAAGTAACCAACAAAATACTTACTCTTTCACTCCCATTCCTACTTGTTCTATCAAAAAATACCTACACAAACTCAAGCTTGCTTCCATGGCTCCCAGCCATTTGCCTGCAGAATATATCAAGCTTGCTGCTGACACACTAGCATACCCTGTCTCTGTCTTGATAAATCACGCAGTCACTCAGTCAAAGAAAAGCATGTTCATCATTGTGGAAAAATTCTTTATCATATCCCTGGACAAAAGTGGAGGGTGGATCTTCTATGGATGTCACAACTTACAGACCTATAATAAATAATACTCTCTCTTCTTTCCAAAAATCCTGGAGAGATGCATGCATTCACAACTCATTAGCTACATTACAGCAAACTCTCTCTCAAACACAACATGGTTTCAGGCCTAATCACAATACAGCCACTACCCTGCTGAGTATCACTAACAGTTAATCAAAACAGAAATACAGGTAACCTGGTCTCTACACTTTTTGATATGTTTAAAGCTTTTCACACAGTCTGCCATTAAACCCTAATATATAACTTCTCCATTTTGCTATTGATATATATTCATTCCACTGGTTATCCACACACCTAGCAGACTGTGAACAGGCAGTGAAATGGCATATTGAGTTCTCCTCTTTCTTACCTGTCTCAGTAGGTATTCCCTATAGATCTATGTTTACTCCCATTCTATTTAACCAATTCATAAACATCTACAATTACAATGGAGCTACTCTACGTTCAACTAACTGGGGGTAAGACCCCCTTCAAGTCATCATTAGCTATAGGCACCTTCAATGAACCATGATACCCACACTGCTTATTTGGACCTACTCAATTACAACCAAACACTAGTCATGGGCTTTTTTAACTATCACTCCATTGACTGGGACACTTATATGAGTACCAGCATGCTCGCATAATAGTTCTTAGACTTTGTTAACACTAATACCCTAGAACCAATAGTATGAAACCCCACAAGGGGCTCAAATATTCTCGACTTGGTCCTTACCAACATGGGTGACCACTGCACCACCACAAGTATAGGACCCTCACTGGTTAAATCTGATCACAAATCATTGACATTTGAAGCAGCTATAACACTTGAACACCTCTTAGGTAAAATCAGGCTAAAACATTTCACCAAAGCTAATTATACTCTCCTGAGGGATGCCATAAATAATTTCCAAGCTCCTGTTCCCACAGATGGCATTGACAACTCTACTGAAGTGTACACAAATGCTCCATACAAACACTTACACAAATGTATTGACACAGCTGTATGTGATAGGATCAAAACAAGATCCTCAAGAAAAAAACAAGCCTCCACGGTGGACATCCAATTCGGGTTTGTGAAAGGCAGATCATGCGTCCTGACCCTGATCGACTTCTTTGAGGCAGTCGCCACAGCTGTGGATGAGGGCAAGGTGGTTCACACAGCCTATCTTGACCTCGCCAAGGCTTTCAACACCATCCCCCATTGTGGAATTATAGCTAAACTCACTAAACTAGGTATAAATCCCTACGTCACAAGATGGGTTGCCAACTGGCTCACTGACAGAACCCACACTGTAAAAGTTGCAGACTCCAGATCTGACCTCAAAGCAGTACCAAGTGGAGTACCACAGGGTTCCATCCTGGGACCTCTCCTGTTTGGTATCTACTTCTCTGAAGTACAGGCTAACACAGAAGGCTTCTGGTTAACGAAGTTCGCAGATGACTGCAAACTAGGAGCCATAGTCAAGTCCCCAGATGATGTGGACATCCTACAGAAGGGCCTCACTGAGACAGATGCCTGGTGTCAGAGCCATGGCCTCAAGCTCAATGCCAAAAAGTGCAGTTTCTTCCCCTTTGGTAAAAACTCTGTACCCATGAACTACCACATAGGCAGCAATCTACTTAACACTGAATGCGTGATAAGAGACCTTGGGACTCAGGTGGACAGTAGTCTCTCCTTTGATAGTCACATCACCACAGTAGTCAGGAAGTCCTTCTATGTGGCACACCTCATCATAAAAGGGTTCTCATCTAGAAAAAAAGTGGTAATTGTTCCCCTCTACTCATCACTCATTAGACCCATTATAGAGTACAATGCCCCTTTTGGAATGTAACTCACAAGAAATTTACAGCAGCTGGAAAGGCTACAGAAGTACCTCACAAAGAGGATTACTGGCCTCAAACAAATGCCCTACACAGACTGTCTCAAAAAACTCCAGCTTTACTCCGTAGCATGTCGCCTACTCCGAGGTGATCTCTGCCTAACATATAAAGCTATGTCAAACCCAGAGCTGTTGGACATGCTACACCTAAAGAAATCCCTATCCCTCTGAGCTACATGCTCTAGGGACCTAAACCTTGTCACCACAATAAACAGGACACACTGGAGGGATAGATTCCTGCCCCAGAGACTTCCTATACTCTGGAACAAGATACCCATCTATGTCAAGCAAAGTTCTTCATTAGCACTCTTCAAGAAAAATCTTGATGAGTGGATGGGAAATAGGAAATACACCCTGCGGATCACTTCTGTGTCTCTGCTCGACAGTGGCACAGGAAAATAACTTTCTTGGGTGGTATAAGCTATGGAACCTTGCTGGCTAGGCTTACGTAGGCCCTTGGGCCGATAGCCTAGTACCTACCTATGAACCCATAAGTTATACAACAGGAGGAAGAAGTTGCTGTCTAAGAATAAAAAATAGAGGTTCCAGCTCTGGAAGAATACCTTCCTCTGCTTGAACAAACAAAAAAGACAACTTGTAAAATCCTCTAAGGGCAACTCCGAAAAAATGTAACAGCCATAGCTAAGGATAACCATAAGGCAATCTTCAGCTATAACTGTAACCTAAAAGGTAGGACCAAGCATGTGTTGAACTAGCTGTAGATGGCATCACAAACACTGATCCTGCTAAAACACCTAACCTATTAGCTAACAGGCTTGTTCCCTCCAAACATTCCACAAAGCAATCCCTTTACATCTCCCCCACCTTGCATCTCCAAACAGCAAGTCATTAATGTGCTCTCCAAGGCCAATAACATAGCCTCTATGGGACTGGATGCCATCCCAGGTTGCATTTTAAATGGTCTAAAACATGAGTTAGCAATTACATTAGGTAGGTACTCTCCTCAACTACTGTCTTGAGTACTGATTTTGTCCCTGCTGAACGGAAAACAGCAACCATCATCCCCCTTCATAAAGGGGGTACAGCAAGAGACCCATAAGCTTAACCAGCCTTATCTTAAAGCCATGGAAAGAATCATCATGGTCCTTATAAATAAGGATATAGGTGATCTCCAAACCCTTGATCCAACACAGTTTGGTTTTGTCAAAGGCAGGTCATGCCTGTTAAACCTGGTGGACTTCTTTGAAATCATCACCAGAGCCATAGACAAAGGCAAGTCTGTGCATACAGCCTACCCTAACTTAGCCAAGGCCTTAAACACAATCCCACATTTGGGCATCATTGATAAACTCTCCCAGTTGAATATCAACTGTTATGTCGTCAGGTGGGTTGCTAACTGGCTCAACAATGGATCAGACTCCAACAATAGATCAGACTCAGTCAATGTTAGGGACTTTACCTCAACCAGCAAACCTGTCACCATTTGGGTTCCACAGGAGTCAGTGCTGGGCCCTCTATTATTAGGAATATACTTCTCAGAAGTTCAAGCCAAAACAGAGGGGCCATGGCTGACTAAGTCTGCTGATGGCTACACATTAGGTGCAATCATTGAATCCCCAAATGATGTCAATATACTTCAACAGGGACTTACACAAACCAATGATTGATGCCAAAGCCATGAACTCAAACTCAGGGCTAAAAATGTATCCCCTTTGGTAAAAACGATATTCCTGTAGACTATCATATAAATAATAATACCCTAAGTAACAACTCATTAGTGAGAGACTTGCAAATGCAAGTTGATTGTAGCCTAAACTTTGACCACCATGTGTCTACTGTAGTAAGGAAGCACACACCTCATTAGCAAAGGCATTGCCTCAAGAGCGAAAGAGGTCATAACTTGCCTGTACTCCACCCTCATCAGGCCAATAACTGAGTACAATACTCCCTTTGGTATGTACCTTACCAGGCACATGCAGCAACTTGAGACATCTCAGAGATTTCTAACCAAGAAAATTCAGAGACTCCAGCACATTTCATATACTGACAGAATGAAGTCACTGTCACTGCACTCAGTAGCATACAGACTACTTAGAGGAGACTTGTGCCTGGCCTACAGATCAATCTTGGATCCAAACCTAATGGAAATGCTGCATATTTGCAAGTCAAATAGAACAAGGGTCACCCACTCCAGGGATCTTAACCTGGCCTGCAACATAAATAGGACCTGCTGGAGAAAAAGATATGTCTCACAGAGGTTGCCACTCCTCTGGAATAGGCTACCAGTTCACATCAAACAGAGCCCATTTATGACCCTGTTTAAGCATAGTCTGGATGACTGGATGGGAAACTGTAAATTCCTGCTGGGGATTTCACCAATGACCCTCCTATATATGGAAAGTTGTTGATAACTAAGATCTCGAGTTTTGGAAAGATCCTTTATATTAGGTTTCTCTAGTATTAGGTAAAACAGTAAGCAAAATAACCTATAGCAGTATTTTTCTCCCCTTAGTTGTTGTTGGCCAAAATAGTAAGCTTAATTACTAATAGCTGTAGTTTTAATCCTTATAGCCATTACTAGTGTATAATATTAAGAACAATTATTCTATAGCTGTTTCTGTGATTACTGCAGAATGTTACAATTTTCCCACTGTGTTGCTTACAAATAAATAAAAACTACTTGCTTTAAAACTAAAAATTACTAATGGACTACTGTTCCTTTAACTTCCTACCTACCTTCAACCCAGACTGCTGACTAACTACCTACCTGCCAAATATTTAAAAATCATGTAGAAGCAATATTGTATCCAGTATCCATATTAATAAATTGATCCCTTTCAGAACAACAAGTCCCTAAAATTTGGAAAGTATCATATATCATCTCTCTAAATAAAGGTGGAAACACAACAGAATTATAAAATTACTGGCCAATAGCTATACCAGCACCATTATTTAAAATACTTGAGAGCTGCATCCATTCACAAGTCTTAAACTTTCTAACAACCAACAATCTTCTGTCTAACACTCAGCATGGTTTCCGTTCTAATCATAGCACTACCACTGCCCTTGTTAACTTTACTAACATTATTAACCACCATTGCAATGAAGGCAATTTAGTTTCCTCCATCTTTCTTGATCAGTCCAAAGCTTTTGATACTGTCTCTCATTCTTAACTATACTCTCAGAACTTAAACTCAGCCATTCTGCACTTACTTGGTTTCAGCAATATCTAACTGGTCACCAGCAAGCTGTAAAATGGCAATAAAATCTCTCTTCATTGCTGCCTGTAATCTTGGGAGTACCACAAGGATCTATTCTGGGTCCATTCCTTTTTATTATCTTTGCTAACAATCTTCATACTATTACCCCACTTGCCTCCATATTCAATATGTGGATGATTCCACCCTGATTTGTGCTGCACCAACAGTACAAAAACTCCAAAAAATCACCCAGCAGTCATTCAATGCAGTGGAATCTTGGCTAAACAATGCACAACTTTTTTAACCCTAACAAAACAAAATTCATGCTCTTCTATCCAATTAGAGCATTCAATATTCCATCATCAAACCATATAATTATTTCTCTGGTTTCACAAACAGAATTGCTTGGAGTGGTCATTAACCATAATGTGAAATTCAATATACACATATCACAGACAATAAAAAAGGTCACAAAAAACTAGGAACCCTGTACAGAAACTGGTACTTTCTAAAGAAATCTTCAAAGGCCGTTATAGCAAGAACCCATCTTTAACCTTCTCTGTATGCTACTATACGCCTCACAAATTCTCAAAAATATTAAGAAATATGACCTAACAAAAGTCAACATTTTTTAATAAAATCACAAAATTTGCTACAGAATCAAATTTCAGATCCCATCATTGTTTGGCTTTAAAACAACTATCTTGGCTCGAACTACCAAATCTACTTGCTTATAATCGACTCACCTTCACCCACAGAATACTAAATCAGCCAGAAACAGTACTTCAAAATCTACTACTACACTACTGCAATAACAGGGTATTGTGTTCCACTAACAAATCCTAATTAAATATATCCAAACCTAACAATGCAGCTGGAGTTTCACTTACTCAAACTGCACAGCCAAAAATTGGAATTCCCTGACATTAAATATCAGAACAAATACTAACACTTCTAAGTTTAAAAAACTTCTCAAATCACACCTATGTGAATCCTTAGACTGCTCTTGCACAAACCCTGGTTAGGAAATCAATGTCTTAAGATAGCTAAAAGAACACAGCCAGTTATTTTTGTATTTGAATATTTTACCCTACTAAGCATATATATATATTTAACTTGCTTGTTTTTTTTTACCTTCACTCACAGTACGTCTATTCTTTTTATTCCTACCTAGACTATATGATTGTATTAGTGAAATGTATAACATGTATTTTTCATTTTGTTCTTGTATCTGAGATTGAATCAACATTTGTATCTGTACATTGTATATGTATTGTACTGTTATTTCTAGCCGGGCCTCCCTTGAAAATGGACATTTTGTCGAGTTGGACTTTCCCAGTAAACAAATATAAAATAATAAAAAGTATTATATTGGGTATGCATGGTTAGGCTTATAGAGAACTTTGGGTCAATAGCCCATTAACCACCTATAAACCTAAGAAAACCCTGCTACATACATACATTATCGGTATTAGAAAATTGAAATAGGTTACAGGGTTCTAATACAGCTGTAAACTTAATCTCATTGATTAATAACATAAACTAATGAAGCAGCACCTTTGTTTGGAAAGAAAACAGATGTGGAGAAAAAGCTTTCTCCACAAAGGGAACTTGGAAGCACAGGTTAATTCAAGCAAATTTAACATTGTGTTTTTACTGGAAAAACTAAGGTACAAAAAGGATCACTTAAAACCATAACATTTGTTGCTTTTTTTTACTTGACTGCACATTATGAAGTGCCTGCAAAACCTTCTTTTATGCTATTACATCAAAAGGCTTTTTCATAAAAGCAATCCCAGCCCAAATAGAAATCTAATACATACACATAGAAATGACCCAAAACCTTCAACAGTGTGGTCGGTTCATATATATATATATATATATATATATATATATATATATATATATATATATATATATATATATATATTTGGAAGAGACCTGAGACAAGAACTCTCACCTATTGTTGAATAAAGATATGCTTAAACCTTTAACTGCGATGTTTTTCCTCTAGAAATAGTACTTTATTTTTATTTTGGCTAAGTTTTGTTAAGTTAGGTGTGGCCAGGATCTAGCATTTTGGACAGTTATCTTTTTTGGCTAATCTTTTACTTGGTCCTAGAGGTTATTGAGGCTGCAGGTTGGAATACCAGAGCAGAGGTTCATGGATTTTACTGTCATTTCACAGAAAATTAGGATAGTTGAGCTTTAAATAGAAATAATGGTAATTCACATGCAAACATTGTAATGTTATCCAGAAACTGCAGGGGATATGTTAGTATAATGTGTTGGGAACTGCAAGCTTCTTATTGCAGTTTGCTTTTGAATGTTTATGAAAAGTTGAAAAATTCTAAGCCTGACCAACTTTCTAAATTTTGAGTATTAATTTGCCTCTGTAGCTGAAAGGAGCATTATTTTATCTTGTAAAGTGCCAGTTTGCAGAACTGTAATGCTATGTTTTGACATTGTTTCAGATCATTGATTGAACCATGTCAACATAAAGTGTGGAATTTTCAAGTGTGGAACTCCAAGCTGTCATGAAGTTCTTATTCATTCAGAAGAAAACTCCAAAGAAAATCCATGAACTTATGATACAAACAATCTGTGACAAGGGCCCATCTCACTCAACTGTGAAGAAGTGGTAGGAAAACTTTCAGCGTGGAGATTATGAGACCAACATTGCAACAAGGTCTGCGAGGCCCCAAACTGTGTCAATTCCTGAAATTTTTGACCAAGTCCATGACCTGATTTTGACAGATTGGTGAATATTAGCTAAAACTACCCTAATTTCAGCTCAGCTATCCTAATTTTCTGTGAACTGACAGTAAAATCCATGAACCTCTGCTCTGGTATTCCAACCTGCAGCCTCAAACACAAATTAGACACAGCCCCCTACCTCCCTTATCTGATCTCCTCATTCCCTCTTCCTGAGTCCTGCCAACATGAACAGGCAATTCCCTATAGTTTCTCCAGCTTGTCTGGTCGAGATGGGCATCATGTGGCACTGTAGCAACTGCCTCATGTATACAGACGACCCGTTGCTCTTAACACCCAAGAACACATATTGTAAGAGATGCAACTATTTAATGAACCTTAACTCCATGCTCTCTCACTCACAAACCCACACAACTATCAGGCGGGGGGTAGACAGTTCAGACATAGACAATGCAGCTCACACTGTCCACACCCACACAACACACACAGGCACATACATTACCCACAACATCACAACACATACCCTCATTTGCAGAGGTTTTTACCAGAAATTTACCAAAACTTAAGATACCTTCCAAGCAAAAGCACAGAAACACCCCACAGCACACCTCATCACATAGCTCACATAACCCACACACCAGTATCTCGCAACCACCAAGGACAAAGAACAAACCCAACATTTTAGTCATTGGAGATTCAATAGTGAAACACACAGATGTGCCACTCACCAGACTGGATAAGGAGAATGTCACTGTGAGCTGCTTGTCGGGCACCAGAATCTGCCATATCACACATGCACTCAAGTCTCGCAGCAATAGGTACAGTTATGACTTGGCCATTGTCCATGTTGGTGTGAATGACTTGAGATGTACCTCTCTGGACTATATCAAGAGAGACATGATCGAACTCACAGAATATGTGTCCCAGACAGGTATGTCCCTAGCCTTAAGCAGCATTTTACATTCACCCAGGATGATGCCTCAATACAAACAAAAAATGATTGACTTTAATAATTGGCTTAGCTTCTGGTGTCATTCAAAGGGGATCCAGTACTTGTCAGCCTGGGATGACATGACTGACAAGCCTCAATACTTTGCCAGAGATGGCCTATACCTGTCTCCACTGGGCTTCTGGCTACTGGCAAAGGCTCTTGCCTCCCCCATAGTGCCTTTTTTTAGGCAAGGTTATGAGACTAAAACTCTCAACATAAAAAATACATCAAAATATAAACTAAAGGTTATGCTGCTAAACGCTTGGAGCCTTACTATGAAACTGCACTCACTGGAAGCATTCCTAGCTCTGGAAGATGCTGACATATGTGCCATCACAGAGACCTTGTTCAAATCTGCTGACAGCACCCCTTCCATACCAGGTTATTCATTCTTCCACACTTTCAGACCCCAACCAGAGGGCTACAAAACTAAAGGTGGTGGGGTCTCTATATATATTAAAGAAAAACACCCCTCTAGTCTGATCAAGAAGTATGATGCACAGGAGACACTCCAGGTGCAGCTAACTGTAGACAAGACACCTATCCAAGTCATAGCCAGCTATAGGCCCCCATCCATGAATCAAGATATCCACTGGACCTACTTGAATCTATAAATGCTCCCTCTCACACTCTGATCCTGGGAGACTTCAATTACCCAACTATAGACGGGAAAAACTACTCTAACCAAAACTCGTTTGCTCCGAGATTTCTCGGCTTCATCAACTCTAATGCTCTGGATCAGCTGGTAAGTATCCCTACAAGGGGTGAAAATATCTTAGTCCTGGTACTGACAAACATGGCCAAATACTGAAGTACTCCCACAGTGTCACCCTCTCTAGTGAGATCTGATCACTAGGCAGTCACCTTTTCTCTTAGTGTCACCCCCCCTCCAGCTGAGATCAGGCAAAAAAAACTTCTCCAAAGCCGACTATAGCTGCCTACAGGCAGGCATAAGCAGCTTCATAGCCCCCCCTAACTGAGGGAACAGAGGGAATAGACATCTATGCAGAGACTTACTAAGCATTCCTAGCTCTGGAAGATGCTGACATATGTGCCATCACAGAGACCTTGTTCAAATCCGCTGACAGCACCCCTTCCATACCAGGTTATTCATTCTTCCACACTTTCAGACCCCAACCAGAGGGCTACAAAACTAAAGGCGGTGGGGTTTCTATATATATTAAAGAAAAACACCCCTCTAGTCTGATCAAGAAGTATGATGCACAGGAGACACTTCAGGTGCAGCTAACTGTAGACAAGACACCTATCCAAGTCATAGCCAGCTATAGGCCCCCATACATGAATCAAGATATCCACTGGACCTACTTGAATCTATAAATGCTCCCTCTCACACTCTGATCCTGGGATACTTCAATTACCCAACTATAGACAGGAAAAACTACTCTAGCCAAAACTCATTCGCTCAGAGATTTCTCGACTTCATCAACTCTAATGCTCTGGATCAGCTGGTAAATATCCCTACAAGAGGTGAAAATATCTTAGACCTGGTACCGACAAACATGGCCAAATACTGTAGTACCGCCACAGTGTCACCCTCTCTGGTGAGATCCGATCACTAGGCAGTCACCTTTTCTCTTAGTGTCACCCCCCCCCTCCCTCCAGCTGAGATCAGGCAAAAAAACTTCTCCAAAGCTGACTATAGCTGCCTACAGGCAGGCATAAGCAGCTTCATAGCCCCCCTCAACTGAGGGAACAGAGGGAATAGACATCAATGCAGAGACTTACACAAGGGCTCTATACAAGCACCTATATAGCTGCATAGACTTGGCTGTACCAGAGAGAACCAAAGTATTCCTATCAGGGAGAAGAAAACCAGTCTGCTAGACTTCTGCCATAAATAGACTTTATAACAGAAGAAAAAAACTACTGACCTAAGAGCAGGAAAGGGCAAGTGCCAAATTGGAAGCAAACCCTCCTCAACCTAAACAAACAATTAAGGGCACTCGTAAGATCCTCCAAAGCTAACTTTGAATCCAAACTGGTCTCCTCATCAAAAGGCAATCATAAGGTTTTCTTTAGCTATGTTCATAGCTAAAAGAGCAAGCAAAAGCCCTATGCAGAACTTGTGGTCAATGGCACTACACACACTAATACCAATGACATGGCTAACCTGTTGCCAACAGGTTTAGTGAAATGTTTACCCACCTGTCCCCCAAGAGTTAATCAAGATCTCCTCAACACCTGTTCCCCACCATTTATCTCCAATGAACAGATCTTGAATGCCCTCTCAAAGGCAAAAATTACAGCTTCCATGTGACCTGACAGCATCCCAGGCTGCATCTTACATGGCTTCAAGAAGGAACTTGCAACACCTTTATGTACCCTATTCAACCACAGCTTAAGCACTGGATATGTTTCTGCTGAGTGGAGGACAGCTACTGTCATTCCATTGCACAAAGGTGGTGCAACCACAGACATAGGTAAATACTGGCCCATTAGCCTTATTAGCCTGATATGTAAGGTCATGTAATGCATAATAATGGAGCTCATAAACCAGGACATCAGTAACCTCCAAGCACTTGACCCTACTCAGTATGGGTTTGTCAAGGGGAGATCATGCCTGTTGAACCTGGTGGACTTTTTTGAAACAGTCACCAAGGTCCTGGACAAGGGAAAAGAGGTGCATACTGCCTACCTCGACTTGAGCCAAAGCTTTTGATGCTGTACCCCATTCAGGTATAGTAGATAAGCTCACTCAGCTGGGTATCAACCCTTATGTCACAAGCTGTATTGCCAATTGGCTCACTGACAGAACCCATACAGTCAAAATAGGGAATTCCACCTCAAATAGTGTTCCGATGTGCAGGCAAAAACCAAAGATCTATGGCTGACCAAATTTGCAGATGACTGCAAACTGAGGTCGGTCATTGACTCCCCTAATGATGTAAACATTCTCCAGGAGACACTTACCCAAACTAATGAGTGGTGCACAAAATATGGCCTCACACTCAATGCCAAAAAGTGTATAGTTATCCCCTTCAGTAAAAATGAGGTACCCTCAAAGTACCACATCAACAACAATGTCCTTAGCACACAATCAGTAGTAAGGGATTTGGGCACCTTGATAGAAAGCAATCTAGCATTTCATCAACATGTAGCCTCAGTAGTGCATAGGGCAAAGTACATGGCTCATCTCATAAATAAGGGCATAGCATCCAGGAAAAAATAAGTCATAACCTCTCTGTATTCTTCCCTGATCAGGCCTATAATTGAGTACAATGCCCCCTTTGGTATGTACCTCACTAGACACTTGCCACAGCTGGAAGGACCGTAAAGGTTCCTGACTAAAATAATTCAGGGTCTCCAACACCTGTCCTATGCAGATAGGCTTAAGTCCCTCTCACTTTACTCAGTCTTATATAGACTGCTCAGGTGGGGGAGTCCTCTGTGTGGCATTTAGAGCCATCTCCAACCCCGCCCTACTGGAAATGCTACATATCCACAAATCAAACACCACAGGTGTCATGCACACTCGGTACCTAAACCTAGCTTGTGACATTAATAGAACCTGCTGGAGGGACAGATGTGTCCCAGAGACTCCCCCATCTTGTGGAATAGACTCCCTCTCCATGTTAAGCAGAGTACTTCTCTGTCCTTGTTCAAGTGTAACCTGGATAACTGGATGGGTAACAGAAAATATACCCCTGGGATCCCACCTGTGTCCCTGCTTGACAGGGTGGATAGGTGCTGACCTTGGAAATATGGGAGCAAAACTTTGGCTAGGCTTGGAAGGGCCTCATGACCAGTAGCCTTGTAACTTCCTATGATCCTATGAACAACTGCTGAGGCACTACAGATATCCAGGGAATGTGTTAGGTTTATACTCCCTGACCAGCTGGATATGCAGAAGCTGTCAGTCAAGTGGGTGCTCAAATGTTTGAATGCTGATGAGAAAATATGTTGTGTGGGCACTTCCAAGTTGAATTTGCAACATTTTTGTCGAGTTGGTGCCAACATTTTGGAATGACTAGTTACTGTTGATGAAACATGGTTACACCACTATGATCCTGAGATAAAACAACAGTGCATGCAATGGCAGCACTCAGGTTCACCAAGGCCAAAGACATTCAAGACCCAAATGTCAGCAAGAATGGTCATGGCCAGAGTGTTTTGGGATCAGGAAGGCATTGTAATGAGTGACTATCTTCCAAGGGGCCAAACAATTAATGCAGAATACTACTGTAACTTGCTGTGCCAATTAAAGGAGGCATTGAATGAAAAAAGGAGAGGGAAGCTGTGGAAAGGAGTTCTCTTTTCGCAAGATAATGCACCTGTTCACAAGGCTAGCAAAACGATGGATGTTTTGATGAAATTGATGTTTGAGTGCATAGACCATCCATCCTACCCCCCAGGTCTTGCTTTATTTGACTATTTCCTGTTTCAAACCTTAAAAAGAGTTTGAAGGGAAGCAATTTTCAAATGATTCGGAGGTGACTGCAGCAGTAGAGCAGTATTTCAGTAAATGATTCAGAGGTGACTGCAGCAGTAGAGCAGTATTTCAGTAAATGATTCGGAGGTGACTGCAGCAGTAGAGCAGTATTTCAGTAAATGATTCAGAGGTGACTACAGCAGTAGAGCAGTATTTCAGTAAATGATTCAGAGGTGACTGCAGCAGTAGAGCAGTATTTCAGTAAATGATTCGGAGGTGACTGCAGCAGTAGAGCAGTATTTCAGTAAATGATTCAGAGGTGACTACAGCAGTAGAGCAGTATTTCAGTAAATGATTCAGAGGTGACTGCAGCAGTAGAGCAGTATTTCAGTAAATGATTCGGAGGTGACTGCAGCAGCAGAGCAGTATTTCAGTGACCAGACTTCAGACTTTGTTTTGCCAGGGTTACAGAAACATCAGACACCTTGTGTCAAGTGTGTTGAACGTTGGGGAGAATATGTTGAATAACTTGTAAGTTTCATAGCTCCACATCATTCCCTTCTTGGTCAGACTTAGAACTTTTCAGCACACTATCATAAAACTATTTGCCATCTTGGTTAAACTTGCTCATTCAATGTCATTTTTATTATTTATTTTCCAGACAAGTCCAGTAAGTGCAATGTTTTGCTCAGAATCACAGAATGGGAAAGAAAAAGAAATGGAGTGATTCAATTACAAGACTAAACAATAAAGTCTCTTAGCAGATCATAGGCTTACTCTTCTGTGTGATAGTACCACAACACATTTTTCTCCCTGTTTATTCTTGTTTGTTATATTATGTATATGTAAGTGTGTGTATGGTGAGTCCAGACTGTAGTCCTTTCCAGAGGTGATTTTGAGAAAAAGGACAGCCATCATGTGGAAAGAATATTCTTCTGGCATTCTGTACTCGTACTATGGATTAGCTATGATGAATGAACCATATACAAAAGGGTTTTGGAGTGCATGGTGGAAGTTTTCTTAAGTATGTGAATACAGACATACAGCTTTATTGAAATGCTGTTACATTATTTGTGACTGGCTGTCTATAATGATTACAAGTTCAATTAGCCAGTCACAAAAAAATATTCTTCTTGGCTATAATGAGATGTAAAAAGCCACATTTATGGCTGAGTAAGGTTGTGTTGTGTTGTGATTAAAGTAACAAAGTTGGGAAGCAGTGAAGAAAGTGAATGCAACATTCACTGCATTACCTTTTTAACTAAAGTACTTTGAGAAAATATACTGGCAGTAATGCCAAAGTAATCTGAGCTACATTAATATTTGTTGCCTCTTTAATGTCACTTAATGTGTGTAAACTTGTAATTTCCTCCTGTAAGTGCTAGTTCATTGGTTTTAGATGCTATTTATAGCACACACACTGCCTGTAGGAGCATTTCACTACCACAGTAGTCTAACCTTTCCTTTTCTACAAATGTATTTATTAGTCATACTGTGAATTATCAATATAACACTTTGTTAATCATTATAACAATATCATGACAGCTATATTGTAATAATTTTAAAGATTGTATCTGGCATTTTAAGCTGTTTTGGTATAACATTTTAACTGTAGAAAGGTCATTGCAATTATCCAGAAGCCTGCTATAAGGAAATTATTAAGACTGTTTACAACTTAATATGAAGAGATAATTTCTGGCTTGTCAATCAGCATGCATCATGTTTTTATTAAAAAAAAAAGAAAAAAAACATTGATGGGTGGGACCAAATTGCAATTCCAGGCTGTCTGAACAAGAGAAAATAATGTACAATAAAATATAGCCAAGGAAATGTTGTAGACTAAACATAGTATTCTGCCTACTTACATTCCTCATCATTTTTGAAAATTATTTATTTTTTTTTTTATTAAAACATTCTAAAAAGATGGAGATATGCTGAAAACAGGTTGAAACATGGTCCAATTCAGGCATGGTAATATGATGTTTAGTGTCTTCATCCTTCATTTTATTGTTTCACAAAATACAACTTTTGACATACTGCTCAGTTTTAACTTACATTTTTGTTTCCATACCTGCATCTTGTTACCAGCTTACTCATTTCAGCTGAGTCATTAAGGATAATATTTAACATAATAATAATAATAATAATAATAATAATAATAATAATAATAATAATAATAATTAGAAGAAGAGTAACAATGTAGCATAATGAGTAATTTGTGTTCATGCAACAAATGGCCTGGCCAAGGCAGTCTTGATATTTAGTCTCTTATCAAACTGAATGATTCACCTAGTTACATTAACCATAACTAAATGTAAATAGTACTACACCACCTAATTACATTAACCATAACTATCTGCAGATAGTATTCCACCACCTAGTTACATTAACCATGACTATCTGCAGATATAAAGAGGTTGTTGTCATTATGGTTAAGGCACATGTTATAGACACAAGGTGCAGGGATTGATTATCATGTGGGGTAATTGGCTAGGCTTAAAATGGACCACAAGAATAGTTAACCTAGTATTAATCTATGAACATATAGTACTCCACCACCTAGTTATATTAACCATGACTATCTGCAGATAGTACTCCACCACTTAGTTACATTAACCATAACTGTCTGCAGATCCACTTGTGAATGACTATGACTTTAGATCTGTAAGAGAATAATTGTTTCCCTCCATATGTTGATATGCAGTTTTCAGTCTGCAGCAGAGAGAAAAGGGTTTTACTTGACTGTCAACAACAAAATGAGGTTACCCAAAAGTTTCAGCTGTCACAGTGCTGCTGCTAATAGCCTGTTTTACATTTTATTTTGATATTTTGAAATGAATACTTCAAAAAAGTAGTCTCCGTGGTATCCCCAAAGTCTCAAAACAACCCATTAAAGTGTAGTGGGTCCAAAAACAAAACAGTGTAAGAAACTTCTCTGTGTGGAAGATTTTCAGTCCATATATTTCTAGTTATTCACTGTATATTAATCAGATCAGACAATAGTAGTAGAAGTAGCAAACTTAAACTCGTCTTAAGTCAAAACAAAACAAAACAAAACAAAAAATAATCATAGAAAATATATAATTGTACAGCATTACTAAGTATTTGAACGTAATCCAAGCAAGGCAGGCAATCTGTTTCCAGACAAAAATCCTTTATTAAGTACACAGACAAGTGATCCAAGTAAAACAAAAATAGAGTAATAATTTCCTCACAAGCTTTCTAAATATATATATATATATATATATATATATATATATATGTGTGTATATATATATATATATATATATATATATATATATATATACTTTTTATCAGGCATGGGAGTGGTTTATTGTGCTGTAAAACAAAGTGTTATTGGTACACATGTTAAATTCACATCCCTTCCCCGATCAGTGTGACATTCGAGCTGGTCCTGCCCTGCTTAGTAGCTGTCATAATAATATATAACCCTTATGTACTTTAAATAAAATTTATAATGATGTGGTACCTCTTATTTAACCAGATTATTAAGCAGATTATTAAATCTGTGATTTTATCCAAGACATTATACAACATGGCTGGAAATATATCAACCTTAGTTTATTTGGCAATCAAAATATATATATATATATATATATATATATATATATACATATACATTTTACATGTAAAAATCAATTTCTATTTTCATAACCTATTGTTAACAAAGATCACTTTCGTCCTTCTAGACTTCTTCAGGTCTGTGTACAAGAACCCTTAATAACAATGTATAAAAATATATATATAATTGTATAATTAGTATTGTTATTACACATCATTTTGAATAAAGTGGAAAAAAGAACCAGAAAAAAAAATAAAAATAAGAAAAAATGTATGTATGATGATGGAAACAAAATTACACTTAAATTACAACTGATTTAAAATGGTATTAAAAACCAACTGGTAGATTAAAGTAAAATAAAATACAATTAGTCATGTAAACAATGTGGCAATTTTCTAAGTTCCAGTGCACGTTTAATTGAACAGTAGTAGTTTAGTCCAGGCTTCCTAAAATAGTTCAGCTTTAATTGCCACATGAGTTCATGTTTCTCCAGAATATTCGGGATGTCTCCTTCAAGCTCACCCATGTCTATGCGATCCAGGATCTGGAACTTAAAACCTGTGTGTCTTTTATGAAGAGAAAGGTGTTTGGCTAGTGCATTATTTTTACATCCAGAGCAGATTTCTGACAGATGACATGAAATCCTACGCTTGAGTTTAGTTACAGTCTTGCCCACATAGAATGCATCACATTCATTGCACTGTGCCCTGTAAATTACTTTTGTAGTGTTACAGTCACCCCCTGCACTGGTTTTAATGATTTTCTTTAAATAAGGGCAATAAAAACTATTACCTTGCTGTATAAATATACAAAATGTACAATTAGTTTCACGTCTTTTAATACTTTTCTCATATGGTCTAAGTTTAAATTCAACAAAACTTCTAATGTTCCTGGCCTTCCTATAAACAAATGATGGGGCTTCACCTAAGATGTTAATCAGAAAAGGGTTTCCTGTGACAATGTCCCAGTTTTCTTCAATAATATTTCTGATACTGTGATAATCCAAAGTATATGTCAGGATGCAGCTATTTTTGCATTTATTATTCTCTGTGGGATTACTTAACATTTTTCTGCTGAGGAGGTTGAGTGAAGGTGCTTCAGTCCTTTTCAGTTCTATAATGGGTTCCAGGATGTTTTTTAACATCTGACTTTCATACCCTGTCACTAGAAAATCATTCTCCAAGTTGTTCAGGTTTCTCAAAAATGGTTCCATCTTTGTCTAGTCTATAGCCTTGGGACTTCACTACATTATACTTGGTTTTTGTAGGATGTAGACTTTTACTATGGAGTAATAAGTTAAACCTTGTTAGTTTTCTGACTAGGTCAGTGGTAATTCTGTTATTGTTGGTGTCCTTGGAAATCTGCATATCTAAGAAAGTGGTTGAAGTACAGCTATGGGAAGAGGTAAACTTCAGGAAGGGGGTTGTTTGATTGAGGTAACTACTACTGTTCAATTAAAAGTGCACTGGAACTTAGAAAATTGCCACATTGTTTACATGACTAATTGTATTGTAATTTACTTTATTCTACCAGTTGGTTTTTAATACCATTTTAAATCAGTTGTAATTTAAGTGTATATTTTGTTTCAATCATCATACATACATTTTTTCTTATTTTTATTTTTTTTCTGGTTCTTTTTTCCACTTTATTTGAAATGACTCTGCCCTTCTGAGCTGGGAATTTCTGGTTAAAGGTTTATAGTGCCTGCATATTTGAACTGTTTCTTACTGAAATTGGTACACCTTGTTTGCTGTAGCATAGACTAGATCCAGGCCTGCTGAATCTAGCTTTGTTTGTATGCTTGTTGTTTGTTTGCTTGATATTTCCCTGGAATGCTAATTCCACCAAAAATGCGGCTTCTCAGTGCTTCAGTGGATCCCTAGTGATATCTGCATTGCTTACTGTACTTATTTCCTTGTTTCACTTGAAAGAAAGTTACTGTTTGTCGTTTTTGCATTTATGTTACCTGTAACACAGTGCACTTAAGTTACCTGGCATTTGCTCACTAAAGCAATTATATAAGTCAGCACTAAAAATTAAAAGCACTACACCCTCACTCCCCATTGGCCCTTGTTTTCAATTATAAAGGAATTGCCAATATTATTCTAGCATGTCCAAAGGCCAGTTGTCAATCTCCTCTCCGGTCCAGCTGGTGAATCTGGGAATCTTGAGGCAATGTTACAACTGCCTCATGTACACAGACAACCCTCTCCTCCTCCCAACAAATTCCAACACATGTGAGAGATGCAACCATATAGCCAAACTGGAGGCTAAGCTCTCTCAACTCAGTACTGGCATAACCAGTCAGGAGGAGAAGGAAACCACACTCACTACAATTCCAGTCTCACATAGACCTACCACGACAGCAAACCAAACACATAATCACACAAAAACATACCCGGAGGCTCTAAATAAAGATCTGCCTAAGCAGCAGATACCTCCAAAGCAGACACCCAAGCAACCGCTACCCCAAAACAAAACACGTGCAACACATATCTCACAAAGCCAGTGTGCTGAACAGTCACAGCCCTTAAGGCTAAACAACACACCTGATACACTTGTAATAGGTGACTCTATCGTCAGGCACACTGACGTCCCGCTCACCAGGCTGAACAAGGAGAAGGTCACGGTGAGCAGCCTGTCGGGCGCTAGAATCTGTCACATAACACAAGCACTCAGGTCACTCCAAGGCAAGTACAAATATGACTCAGTCATTGTCCATGCTGGTGTGAATGACCTGAGACGTACCTCCCTGGACTACATGAAAAGAGACATAGAGGAGCTCTCTGAGCATGTAGCCCAGGACGGTATGACCCTGACCTTGAGTAGCATCTTACCCTCACCAAGAATGATGCCACAATATGAAGACAAGATGATCAATTTCAACAATTGGCTTAAGTACTGGTGTCATTCAAAGGGGATCCAATGCCTGTCAGCCTGGGATGATATGCTCGACAAGCCACGATGCTTCGCTAGGGAAGGCTTGCACCTGTCACCCATGGGCTTTCAGATATTGGCAAAGGCTCTTGCTACCCCCATAGTGCCTTTTTTAGGCAAGGCTCAAAAGACAAAGCCACCTCCATAGATATCACAAGGGATAAGAAACTAAGAGTAATGCTACTCAACGCCAGAAGTCTAAACCTCAAGATGCACACACTTGAAACTCTCCTTAGCATGGAGAACATCGATATCTGTGCAGTAACAGAAACCTGGTTCAGGGCTCCCGAGAGCACCCCAGCACTACCAGGTTATACCTCATACCATGCTTTTCGGCCTCAAAACTTGGACCGAAACACAAAAGGAGGGGGAGTATCGATATTCATCAAAGATACCCACACCTCCAGGTTGGTGGCAAAGCACGAAGCATCAGAGACTATCCATGTGCAACTAACAGTGGGTAAAACCGCCTTCCAGTTTATAGCCTGCTACAGACCACCCTCCCAAACCCAGGAACCCCACTCGGCCTTCCTGAGAACACTGGAAAATATGAAGGTCTCTCCAAACACCATTATATTGGGCGACTTCAACTACCCAAACATAGACTGGGAGCATTACTCTAGCTCCAACACCCTAGCCCAAAGGTTCCTAGAATTCATAAACTCAAATGCTATGGAACAACTTGTTACCACTCCCACAAGAGGGGAAAACATACTGGACCTGATCATCACCAACATGGGGACTCTATGCTCCAGACCAGAAGTGTATCCCTCACTGGTAAGATCAGACCATAAACTGATCTCACTGGATATTCACATCCCGACCCCACCCCCTGCCCAGAAAACCACAGTGAAAAACTTCTCTAAAGCACATTTCACACTCCTCAAAACTGAGGTGGAATCCTTCAAAGCCCCCGGGCCTGTGGAAAATATGGCCCAGACCGCAGTATCCTTTATAAATGCATTCTATGAACACCTTCAGGAATGCATGGATCATACAATCCCAAATAAAACCAAGGCCCAATCCTCCAAAGGCAGAAGTCCTGTCTGGTGGACCCCAGCCATAAACAAACTATACAATAGAAGGAGGAAGCTACTGCATGATAGAGCAAAATCCCAAAAAAGGGAAGGCATCTCTGATCAGTATTAGCAAAAAACTAAGGGCACTCATAAAATCGTCTAAGGCCAGCTTCGAGAGAAAAATTGCACAGGACACTAAGGATAATCACAAGGCTCTCTTTAGTTATGTTAGGAACCTGGGTGGGAATTCCCAGATATGCTCACAATTAGTCCAAAATGACAAAAAATACACCGAACCCACAGACATTGCCAACTTCCTAGGTGACAGGTTCAGCGCAAACTTCTCTCCCCCCTCCCCACCAAAAGGGTAAATATCTATCCCAGCAGAGTGCTGGCCCCCTGACATCTCAGATGCTCAGGTAAGAGCCACCGTCTCCAAAGCAAAAAACACAGCATCAATGGGACCAGACGGTGTCCCAGGCTGCGTCCTACATGAACTCCAAGAAGAGCTAAACCCAAACATAAAACTACTGTTCAATCTCAGCCTTACTATAGGATATGTACCCAAAGAGTGGCGTACAGCAACAGTGGTCCCTCTCCACAAAGGTGGTTCCTCAACGGATCCTGGAAACTATCGCCCCATAAGCCTGACTAGCTTGGTCTCCAAAGCTATGGAAAGGGTCATCATGGACCTCATAAATAAAGATATTGGGGACCTACAGACACTGGATCCTACCCAGTTCGGCTTTGTTAAGGGCAGATCCTGCCTCTTAAACCTGGTCGACTTCTTTGAAACATTCACCAAGGCCATTGACGAAGGGAAGGTGGTCCATACAGCCTACCTGGACCTCGCAAAAGCCTTCGATACAGTACCCCACTCGGGCATTATAGATAAGCTCACCAGCTTAAATATAAACCCCTATGTCACTAGATGGGTTGCAAACTGGCTCAAGGACAGAACCCACATGGTTAGAATTGCTGGAGCCATGTCAAACTCCAAACCAGTTACAAGTGGCATCCCACAAGGTTCAGTCCTGGGACCTCTCTTGTTCGGTATATATTTCTCGGAGGTACAGGCCAACACAGAAGGACTGTGGCTGACCAAGTTCGCAGATGACTGCAAACTGGGTGCCATAATCGACTCTCCAGCCGACACAAGCATCCTCCAAAAGGGCCTCATAGAAACAGACAACTGGTGCCAGAGCCATGGCCTCAAGCTAAATGTCAAAAAGTGTATAGTCATCCCCTTTGGCAAAAACAAAGTGCCCACAAATTACCACATAGGTGGTAATCCATTAAGTACAGAAGAAGTAATTAGGGACCTGGGGACCCAAGTTGATAGCAATCTCTCATTTGACAACCACCTGGCCAAAGTGGTTAGAAAAACATTTTATATAGCCCACCTAATCATGAAGGGATTCACATCTAGATTAGGGGAGGTCATCGTGCCTCTTTACTCATCCCTCATCAGGCCCATAATTGAGTACAATGCCCCTTTTGGGATGTACCTTACCAAACACCTGCAACAACTGGAAAGACCCCAAAAGTACCTCACCAAGAGGATCAAAGGGCTCAAACAGATGCCATATGCTGCCCAGTTAAAGAAACTCCAGCTCTACTCAGTGGCATACCGCCTGCTCAGAGGCAACCTGTGCCTGACGTATAAAGCCATGTCCAACCCGGAATTAAGGGACATGCTGCACCTCAAAAAATCCAAATCCCATCGAGCTACACGCTCGAGAGACTTGAACCTCAGCACCGAAATAAATAGGACATGCTGGAGGGACATATTCATAACCCAGAGGCTCCCTTCACTCTGGAATAAAATCCCAGTCCAGGTTAGGCAGAGTCCCTCATTGACTCTCTTCAAGAGGAATCTTGATGAGTGGATGGGAGATCGTAGGTTTACCCCTGGTATCACTTCTGTGTCACTGTTAGACAGAGGCACAGTATACTAACCTCGAAAAAGGGCATAGCAAAATTAATTTAAAATGGGTGGCGAAAGCCAAACATACTCTGGCTAGGCTTATAAATGCCCTAGGGCAGATAGCCTAGTATGAACCTATGAACCTATGTGGAATAACAATACTAACTAATTATACAATTATATATATATTTTTATACATTGTCATTTAGGGTTCTTGTACATAGACCTGAAGAAGTCTAGTAGGACAAAAGTGATCTTTGTTAACAATAGGTTATGAAAATATAAATTGATTTTTACATGCAAAATGTATATGTGTATATATATATATATATATATATATATATATATATATATATATATATATATAGATATATATATATATTTTTTTTTGATTGCCAAATGAACTAAGGTTGATATATTTCCAGCCATGTAGTATAATGTCTTGGATAAAATCACAGACTTAATAATCTACTTAATAATCTGGTTAAATAAGAGGTACCACATCATTATAAATTTTATTTAGAGTACATAAGGGTTATATATTATTATGACAGCTACTAAGCAGGGCAGGACCAGCTCGAATGTCACACTGATGGGGGAAGGGATGTGAATTTAACATGTGTACCAATAACACTTTGTTTTACAGCACAATAAACCACTCCCATGCCTGATAAAAAGTATATATATATATATATATATATATATATATATATTTAGAAAGCTTGTGAGGAAATTATTACTCTATTTTTGTTTTACTTGGATCGCTTGTCTGTGTACTTAATAAAGGATTTTCTACGGGAAACAGATTGCCTGCCTTGCTTGGATTACGTTCGAATACTTAGTAATGCTGTACAATTATATATTTTCTATTATTATTTTTTGTTTTGTTTTGACTTAAGACGAGTTTAAGTTCGCTACTTCTATTACTATTGTCTGATCTGATTAATATACAGTGAATAACTAGAAATATATGGACTGAAAATCTTGCACACAGAGAAGTTTCTTACCCTGTTTTGGAAGTGCATACTTCAGTTCTTTGCTGTTGCATTGACTGCTGTTACCACAGCCAGCATCAAGTACAAGGAATTCATTGTTTTCATTCTGTTTCTTTTAGGGATGCTACGGTCTCACTTTGGCAACGTGCTATCACCACGACTTTATTGTTTTGTATAGATATCTTTTTAACTACCGAGACTGTTGTTGCTTTACTTAAGTATAAGTAAAGTACATTTGTACATGGTCTGTTTCCATTTGGAACAACCTTTGAATACAATTAAATATATTTCTTCTACGCTAAATGCAGCTGGTTTGCTGCAAACATATTCTTTGTATGTATAGTTTCAAGAAGATATGATGTAATCCAAACAAATAAAACAGTGTAATTAAAATACCACTCAAATGTTCAGATTTTTGTGGAATGTCCAGATTTTTGTCTCATATTTTGTCTGTTCCTCATAAAATCTGTGGTTTTCTGGCAAATCTCTAAGGACTGTTGTCACTAATTTATGACATATATTTCTGTTTTAAACTTCATATCCTTCAAAATGCATGCTGTCACAAATTATGCTATTCCAATAACTGTCTACATTTAAAAGAGTAATATTTAAAATCTGTCCCTATTTTTGGGCCTTTGCCCCCCCCCTCCCCGCGCCCATTATTTTAGACTTTTTCCAGATTCTTGCACTAAGAGGGTAAAGAGGTATGATAAAGAAGATGCTTTTCTGTGATGTTTCTGCAGATAATAACTTTAGCGTTGTCTCGCTCTTTGCATCCTACCCTCTTGTTGCTTTCTATGTCTGTGGATACATACAGCCTGGGATTCCAAAACATGCTTAATGCAGCTGCATGAGAGCTACTGCAGTAATGTTGAGAAGAGAAACATGGCTTAAAGGTAATTATCAATTAAGGAGGAGGCAATAACAAATTAAAAAATGCAAGCATTAAAATGACATTAACCAAAGAAAGTCCCAAGTGAGTAAATGTTCTGCTGAATAAAATTATTCCAACGTAATATAAAACGAAACAACAGCAGAACAATCCAAGGCAACGCAGGACCATGTAGAAATGACCAGAAGATAAAATAAAGTTGTTTTATTGAAGCAAGAACTTTCAATACTTCAGAAACAGGTAAGCACTTTCACCATAGGGCTTTGTCAATCCATAAAAACACAGAAGCTTCCCCTTCATCCACTTATATAATTATACAAAACCAGTCACATAAAGAGATCAATTAAACAATAAAATGAGTTCTTCCATTGAGGCAGTGAGCATTAAAAAAGCAGTAGATATTAAAACCATATACTTTAAAAATATACCTGAAGACTAGTACAGCATCAGAGAAATAACTTTGAGGAAACTTCGGCATAATAATAATAATCATAACTACAGGTTAACAGCAGGTCCCTTAGGTCTTCAGATAAGGCATTGTTCAAAATCACTCAATCTCACAGCTACCACGGTGACTCTCTATAGGTTCATAGGTTGGTACTAGGCTATCAGCCCTAGGGCGTATACAAGCCTAGCCATAACAATTCCCCGGATATTTCTTCCCACAATATTTACTTCCCTGGACCCCTATCTAGCAGGGTGACTGATGTGATCCCTGGAGTGAATTTTCTATCTCCCATTCAATTGTCAAGGTTCCTTTTGAAGAGGGCCAAGGAGGTGCTCTGCTTGACATGTATGGGCAGTCTATTCCAGAGTATGGGGAGTCTCTGGGTCAGGAACCTATCCCTCCACATGTTTTGTTCATTGTGATGACAAGGTTTAGATCCCTGGCGCGTGTGGCTCTGAGGGATTGGGATTTCTTTAAGTGGAGCATGTCCAGCAGCTCTGGGTTTGACATGGCCTTGTATGTTAAGCAGAGATCACCTCTGAGTAGACGATATGCCACAGAGTATAGCTGTAGTTTTTTTTGATGGTCAGCATAGGGCATCTGCTTTAGGCCTGTTATTCTTTTAGTGAGGTATTTTTGAGGTCTTTCCAGCTGTTGCAGATGTTTTGTGAGGTACATACCAAATGGGGCATTGTACTCTATAATGGGTCTAATGAGGAATGAGTACAATGGGACAATGACCACCTTTTTTCTAGATGAAAAGCCCTTAGTGATGACGTGTGTCACACAGAAGGGTTTCCTGACTGTTGTGGTGATGTGGTTATCGAAGGTGAAACCACTGTCCACCTGTGTCCCTAAGTCTCTCATCACACTTTCGGCATTTAGTGTACTGCCACCTATGTGGTAATTCATGGGTACATGGTTTTTCCCAAAGGGGATAACTATACATTTCTTGGCATTAAGCTTGGGCCCATGGCTCTGGCACCAAGCATCTGTAAGACCCTTTTGTAGAATATCTACATCATTTTGGGATTCAATAATGGCTCCCAGTTTGCAGTCATCTGCGAACTTTGTTAGCCAGAGTCCCTTAGTGTTGGCCTGTACTTCAGAGAAGTAGATGTCAAACAAGAGCAGTCCCAGGACTGAACCCTGAGGTTGTCACTTGTCTGGAGCTGGATTTGGAGTCGGCTACTTTTACAGTCAGGGTTCTGTCAGTAAGCCAGTTGACAACCCATTGAGTGATGTAGGGATTTATGCCCAGCTTAGTAAGTTTATCTGTGATTCCAGTGTGGGGGATGGTGTCGAAGGCCTTGGCAAGGTCCAGATAGGCTGTGTGGACCACCTTACCCTCGTCTACAGCTCTGGAGACGGATTTGAAGAAGTCTATCAGGTTCAGGAGACAAGATTGGCCTTTCACGAACCCAAACTGGGTGTGGTCCATTGTTTGAAGGTTGCCAATATCTTTGTTGATAAGTTCCATGATAATGCGTTCCATGCTCTTGCAGATCAGGCTCATCAGACTGATGGGACAGTAGTTCCTGGGATCCAGGGTGGATCCCCCCTTGTGGAGTGGGATAACTGTAGCTGTGCACCACTCAGTGGACATGAAGCCTGAGGTGAGGCTATGATTAAACATGACACTTAGGTGAGGTGCTAGTTCATTTTGTAGTTTATGTAGTACACAACCCAGGATGTCATCTGTTCCCATGGATGCTGTATTCTTAGCTTTGAAGAGTGCGGTTTCTACCTGTGTGGCCATAATTACTGGAATTTGGCAATCTTTTGGTATTGAGATGGGCCCTTTAGAGGGTGAGAGGGGGATGAAGATGGCACTAAATCGATCTGCTAGGATATTGGCAATATCCTTGAGATCAGTATATTTAATGCCATTCTGTTGTAGCTCAGAACTACTGTAACAAAATAGCTAAACTCTGGAATGCTCTCCCTCTAAACATTCAAATCACTCCCTGCCATCCTTCCTTCAAAACTAAGTTAAAGGATTACCTCATTGACAACTAGCTCTACCCCTGCTGCTCACCAGGTTAAACCCAGATCTAATTCTATCCTCCCCTCTCCCCATGCATGTTTCACATATTTTACTGCTCAACTATCTTCTAAAACCACTACCACAATGTTCATTTTTCTTTCTTCTCCTTTTTATGACTATTTTTACTCTACAATTCAAGCCACACACTTCATGTAAAGATGGACTGCTCTGTATTCAGGTTTCCAGAACCCATGAGTCTAGTGTTTTCTACGTCTGATGCTGCTTCCTCTGTAAACATATTTTTTCCTGTATTATATGTAAAAAGTTAATATGGTCTCATGTATTATTTGTAATAGGTTATATCAATTATTGTATGCTGACAATTATTGTATGACTTGGTGATTTGTTCAGTATTACAAACCTTAATATTATATATCTATGTAACTTAATGCTGGAGCTTTTCTCCCCGGGTCCCCATTGAAAATGGGCTACATGCCCAGATGGACACTACCCAGTAATCAAATGTAATAAATAAATAAATAAATAAATAAATAAAACTATTCAGGTATTGCAATAAAAAATCCTAGATCTAGATTCAAGAAGCAGAAGAAACACCATTTTGGTACGAGGAATACTCATAAAATATGAACAGCCAAAACTAACCAAAGTTTTACACCAAATTATTTACTTCCTTCTAGAAAACCAGGTTGAATCCAATCAGATCACTATTGAAAGAGCACATTGTGCATTAAGAACACCATGGTCACAAGATAAACTGAAGACAGGTATACATGAGAGTCTTAAATTACCAAGATGCCTTTAAAATCTTATCGGCTGCCAAACTGAAAAAAGCACTAATATGGAACGGGAACAAAAGTACTTTTGCCCATGATTTTCCATACCAAATCAAGCAGGATCCACAGAGACTGTCACCATTTTGTGCGATTTTTATTGTGAGGGGTATCAAGTTTCAGATGAGATACCCCTCTACTTTGGTATTTCAGGAGAAGGGAAATAAATACTCTGTGTAGTCACTTAAAGATGCAACTTTCATAAATGCTTTCAACAAAATACCTGAATGAAGTTTGACTGTTGAACCATTATAAGAAGACCACATACAAATACTAAAGGATATACTGGTAATGGTGGAAACCAAACTGTGCTAACCAAAGAACTATAAGTTTGGGACAAAATAATATATGTAGTGTGTTTTGTATTTCAATATTATCTTCACTGGTTTTACTGTGTGATCACTGGGGTTCCATCTGTATATGACAGTGTTTTACAGAGCACTTTCTTCCATTGTTCATAGGGGTGTCCCATCAAGTTGGTCTTAAATGAAGTTATTTAATGTCCGCATACTGAATATCAGTGGAACCAAGCTAATGGAAGTTTGGGATAAAATATGTATTATATGTAATGTGTTTTGTATTTTGATAGTACCTGCGCTGGTTTTACACTTTAATTGACCATGTTGGTTGCTGGGGCTCTGTTTATATGTAACAGTGTTTCTACAGTGCACATTCTTCTATCATTCATGGGGGGTGGGTCCCTGTGAAAGTGCTGTAATGTATCAGAGCTATTTTTCTTTCTATGTGACCTTTAGCATTAAGTTGGTCTTAGAGAAAATCAGTCTATTATTAACATTATCTGATGACCATATACTGAATATCAGTGGGTATACTGCAAATGCTGATTTCCAAGATTTGCCAACTAAATAATTGTTCCTTAGTGACATATTATGGGTAAAATTGTATATATGCTTTGTACAGCAGTTTTGTCTGTGCTGACATAATCATTATTAATGGTTGGGAGGTCTCTTGGGTCCTATATATATTCATCAAAGTTCAAGCAATAAACTTCCTGCCATCTTGCCATATTGTAGTACCTGCAAAGTATTCTCATGTGTTGGAGCTATTTTCTCTGAGAATGAAAGCATTAAAGCTGGTCTTTGCTTTCAAATTGCATGTGTCATTATAATTTAAAACATACTGATATTGATTTTATCATTCAGATAAAGAAAAAGAAACCAACAGGTTAAATGTTATCTGTTCTACTAAAATGTTTTGTGTGTTTGTTTTTAGTCAACCTGTTTGAATTTAATATTTGTTCAATAAGTATCCCTAATGTTTTTTTTCAATATACTACAAGTTAACACTTCATAAGGGGACTATGTGACTTGTTTTTGTGGAGTTTTTGGGGTAGTCATGCTATTTTCGATGTACTTAAAAACTTATTTTGTACTGAATTTCAAGATAAATATGTTGGAAAATGAAGAACACACATGGATGCAAGAATATAATGTTATTTACTTATATGGTTCTTTATAAACTATTAGTTTATTCTCTTCCTGGATTTTTTTGGAGTGTGATTAGGCACAGGTTGATAGCAGGAAGAGCAGAGTGCAATGTGTAATTTTTCTTATATTTAAACGTATGTGATAAAATGGTTCTTATGGTCTCTTAAAAGTCTATTTCAACATCCATTGGTAATTATTATTCTACATCTTCTCCAAACTGTCTGTACTGTCAAGACCAAAGAGACAATATTTTGCATGTAGTTTGGAGCTGTAAATGTTCATAAGTTATGGTGCTCACTAAGGGCCAGACTTATAAAAATGGGATATGGAAAGACTACTGTGTCTTGGGAGTTTGCTATTTTACACATTTCTCATATGGGACTAACTAAACAAAAACTACATATCTTAATACCTTTTTTCATTGATGAAGCTATATATCTCACAAAACTGGCTTGACAGAACAAATGCATCATGGGATGGTTTTAAACATATGGTGATTAAATATATAATGGCTCATAAGTTAATAATTAGCAACCAAAGCAAATGTTTTTATTACGGACAGTTTTGGAATATATTTTTTAACACATACTCCAATAATTTCAACTAGACACATCTACATGTTAAGCTGAGTTAAAAAAAGAGAACATTCGTTTTTTCTTTCATTTTTTTCTCTGAGACCATACTGTTTTGTACTTTTGTTATTGTATTAATTGAACTCATATTATGGCACTTGTCACTCAGTGTACATAGTTATGTTATTATTTTCTTTGTTCTGTTAGTTCTTAAATGTGTTATAAACAAAGCATTCTCTGTGTACTTATGCTCATCACATGTTGAAGTTTTTTAATATTTCTTCATGGAAATCCAAATAAAGATATTGGAACAAAAGAAAGTCATTTTGTACTTACAGATGACTATATTTCTATATTCTGTGTTGATTTTGCCAAGGAAACATCTTTCTATTTTCCACAGCACTGCTGTGTTTCTCTGGATTTATAACCAAAAGGTTTGGTTATTGATTGGAGATCATCACATGGTGGCACACTACCTGAATTAATATTAAAGAGAAAATGGGAACTTTCAAAGACTTTACTGAATTATCAAGTGTAGGGGTGAGTGGGAGAATCAGAACAATATTTCCTTGGTCTTAATTAAGCATCACAATTCACTTAGAGGGGACTTTAGTGAACGTTCCTTGCTAAACAACCTACTCAGACTTACACAACATACATAGTTAGAGCTACAGGAATTGTAAGCTGCTTGCATAACGTCTAGACTGCATAAACCCTATAAAATGTTTACTCTTTCAGTTTTAGTTTTCTGGGTGTATGTATATGAATATGAGTACAATCCAAGTGTGTGTGGGTATATGTGAGCGTGCACACATTTGCACTTACATTCCTGTTCATATGTTTGCGGTCTTTATTTCTATACAGCTATTAGAATACTATGTTAGGTTTGCATTCTGAAGGTAAAGGCTTTTATTAAACAGGATTGTATTAAAGTGGAATAATCACTTGTTTTAATCATTGGATACTTTAGTAATACTCATGGTTTTAGTTTTACAATCTTGTAATGTATACTACTCACAAAAGAGAGAAAGGCAATGATAAATTATGCTAAAAAGCAATTAATATTTAAAACAGGTGCATGGTGTTAGCCAAATTATAATTAATCAGAGATGTAGCATATTCTTAACCAAATTATAATTAATCAATGATGTAACATATTCTTTTATACAAGCTAATTTTACATTTTAACTTCCATCTGTCTTTAAAATATTTTATTTATTTATTTATTTTACATTTGTTGACCGGGCTAGTCCAACTGGATATTTTTCCATTTTCAGCAGAGGCCCGGGGAGAAAAGCTCCACATATAGACAAAAGGAGATACATCATGAGGACAAATGACATAATACACATTATTACCTATATCTAAAAACAGGAAAAGAAAGTGATAGAACATGGAAAAAGGAAATGTAATAAGTTAACCAAAAGCACAGGACTTAACTTTCTAGCGAAACTAAGTAACATAATGTTGAACATTCTAACATGTTAATACCAAGGAGGGAGTATAAGATTAAAGAAAGAGAAGCAACAATAGAGAGAGAGCAGATATAAATAGACATATACTAGTTAGAGAGAGATTCAGGGCCATAAAGATGAAAGATGACGAGGAGCAGTCTGTAAGGTAGAAAAAGAAAGGTAAGGGAGGAAGCAGGAGGGCCAGAAGAGTAGGGAGAGAAACGTGAGATTAATAGATGGAAATTACTTTAGTCAGGATTAGAGCAGGGACACATCCAATGGCTTTTAAGGTAAATTCTGAGTTTTTGTTTAAACAAAACAGTAGATGCAATGGAAGTAAGTTCAGAAGGAAGTTGATTCCAGTGTTTTCCAATGGTATTTGAAAAAAGGGAATCACCTGCTAGGTTTTTAGATTTGGTTAAGGTAACTAGCAGTTTGCTAGATGAACGGAGGGAGTTTAGATTAGAGTAGGGGGTGAAGAGGTTAGAGAGTATAGGTGTGTTGTGAGGTTGGTAAAATGCTCTATGGACAAATGTGAGTTGGGAAAGAAGTAACATGTTTGATAGTTCAAGCCAGTTAAGTTGCTGCAGATTCAGACAGTGGTGCGTTCTGAAAGGTTTACCAGTAACAAATCTAGCTATATTATTGTACGTGGTAGATAGTTTAGAGAGAATATTTTTCTTGAGGTTAGTATAGATAGGTGAAGCGTAGAGAAGAGTAGAGAAGAGTAGAAATAAGATGAAATACCTTCATGAGTACATAAAAAAGTGTCACATACTGACACAGGCATATTGTTTTCTGAGTTTTTAGAGAGACTTTCAAAGTAGGCATTCAATGAAGCCAAACTTTCACCACGGGATCATCTCCACCCCACCATGGCTGCATTTTTTCAGTCAACATTCTGCACTAACAATGTTTTGTTTACTATTTTCTCCAGAGGAACTAAATTACTCTAATATATATATATATATATATATATATATATATATATATATATATATATGTATATATATATATATATATATATATATATATATATATATATATATATATATATATATATATATATATATATATATATATATTTTTTTTTAAATAGAATTATTTACAAAGGTTCTCCAACAATTGGAAAATGAAATAAGAAACAGCAGATATATAATTAATACTGAAAATACTGAAGAATGAAATAGTTCATAGGTTCAAAGGTGATTACTAGGCTAATGGGACAAGAGCTTTTACAAGCCTAGCCAATAATACCCAGGATATGAAAATATTATATCTTAATTTCCCAGATATGGGATGAGGTAGTATCAGGATAGTAGGTCTTTGGGTGTTGGTGCCCTGAGTCATTTTACAGACTGCCTCTGACCATAAGGGATATGGGCAGCACCCTGAGAGTGAATTTATGATTCCCCATCCATTTATCCAAATTTTTTTTTGAAGAGAGTGAGGGATGGGCTTTGTTTTATGAAGATGGGAAGTTTTTCCATAGATAAGGTAGCCTTTGGGATACAAATCTGTCTCTCCACCAAGTTCTGTTAGAGTCACAAATAAGGTTTAGGTCCACGGAATGTGTAAACCTTGTATAATTTTTCTTGCGAATATGTAACATTTGCATCAGGGCTGGGTCAGAGAATGACTTGTACGTCAGGCATAAGTCACCTTTCAATAAATGATAAGAGATGGGAGTAAAGGGATAGGGCCTTTAGTTGGTCTGTTTAAGACCTGTGTCTTACACTTTGCATTTTTTTAGTGAGACGCCTCTGGGGCCACTCTAATTGGTGTAAGCTCCTGGTTAGGTACTTGCAGAAAGAAGCACTGTACTCGATTATAGGCCCGATGACGGCCAGGTACAGTGGTACTATGACTTCCTTTGATCTTGATGCCATGCCTTTATGCCTTTACTTATAAGCTGAGCCACACAGAAGGATTTACTCACTACCATGGCTACCTGGTGGTCAAAGTTTAGGTTACTATCTATCTGTGTTCGTAGGTTCCTCACCACTGGGAATACTGTTAGGGGTGTGCTATCAGTATTATAATTTGCAGGGATATCTGATTTACCAAATGGTGTAATTACGCATTTTTTAACATTTAGTCTCAGACCATAGTTTTGCCAACAGTCTTTTGTCATTTTTAGGCCTGTTTATGGGACGTCAACATCATTTGGGGATTCAATGATTACTCCCAACTTACAGTCATCAGCAAACTTGGTCAGCCAGAGCCCCTCAACACTGGTGTTCACTTCAGAGAAGTCTAAAAACCTCTGAGCAATTATGGGTTGTATAAGTCTTCCAGTTTATGGAGAGGTAGTTGAAGTCACCCATAAGTATGGTGTTAGGCTGAATGTTAAGCAATTCCAGTAGGTTTAGGTAGGAGATGTGGTTTCCATACTCATATTAGGAAATCTGTAGCTAGCAAAGATATGATAGGAAATTATACCTATGGTTACTCGGGCATGGAGCAGCTCAAGTGAGTCATTGTTGGACCAGTCTAGCAGTGCAGTTGTCCTTTATGAACATTGAGATGCCTCCTCCCTTTGTTTTATCCCGAGCTGAGGGGGATCAAAATGTATAAAAGGCATTGTAGAGTTTGATAGCTGGTACTTTCTATGGTTTGGAGTCATGTTTTATGACTGCACATATGTTTACATTCTTCAGGGTGAGGAGTGCCTCCAGTCAGTACAGTTTTTTACTTAAACTCCTAGCATTGAGCAGCAGTACCTTTAGATAGTCATGAGTGATTTTTGTTATGATGCAGGGTTTAACAACT
This sequence comes from Protopterus annectens, assembly GCF_019279795.1. Lineage (NCBI taxonomy): Eukaryota > Metazoa > Chordata > Ceratodontiformes > Protopteridae > Protopterus > Protopterus annectens. Next base: position 79,799,223 of record NC_056737.1, read on the forward strand.
TGGCATGGCCTTAAAAAGGCACTATGGGGATATATAAAGTTTTTACCAATATCAGAAGCCAAATGGTGACAAGTGCAAACCATCTTTGGCAAAGCATCACGGTTTGTCAATCATGTCTCCCCAGGCTGATAGATATTGGATCCCCCTGTTGCGACACCAGAAACTAAATCAATTGTTGAAGTCAATCATTTTTTCTGGAACTGTGGCATCATCACTGGTGAAGGTAGGATGCTACTCAAGGCTAGAGTCATACCTGCCTGGGAGACATATTCAGAGAGCTCCATCATGTCTCTCTTCATGTAATCCAATGAGGTATGTCTTGGGGTGTTTACTCCCATGTGGTCCATGACCGTGTCATACTGGTACTTGTGGTTTAAAGACTAAGTGCATGCTTGCTCTGGTGGATCCTGGCTCCAGACAGACAGTTCACTGTGGTCTGCTCCTTGTTTAGCCTGGTAAGGGGGACATCAGTGTTTGTTATAATGGAATCCTCAATAACTAGAAAAGTTTGGTTCTGTGGTGTGTTGACTTGTGGACTTCGATGTGGGGCTACTATGATTTTCAGAGTTATGTGTTATGTGAGCTGCTGTTTTTTTGAGTGTGTGTGTGGGGTCATTGAGAGATGCTTCTAGGTGGCTTTGGAGGTTTAGCTAGATTACAAGTGAGTATCTCTGAATATGTGAGTCTATGTGTTTGTTCCTTAGTGTTGGTAGTGAATGTTTTGGGGGTAACACTAACCGCCTAATTTGCATTTTTCATTTGTGTATGTGAGAGCTTTGCCTCTAATGACATTGTGTATCTACATCTCTCACACACTGAGTTTGTATGTTCTAAAATTAAATGGTTGTCAGTGAACATAAGGCAGTTACTACACTACCTCAGGATGCCTATATCCACCAGGCCAGAAACAGAAATGACGGGGAAGCACTTATCCATTATACATGCTCCACCTAAAGAAATCCAGGTCACTGCGAGCCACTCGCTGTAGTGAGCTAAACCTTGCCACACCAATAAATAGAACATACTGGAGGGATAGATTCCTGTCACAGAGACTCCCCAGGCTTTGGAACAAAATTCTTAACTACGTTAGGCAGAGCCCCTCACTAACACTCTTCAAGAGAAACCTTGACGAGTGGATGGGTAACAGAAAATACACCCCTGGGATGACTTCATTGGCTCTTCTTGACAGAGGCTCAGTTAATTAATCAATGGGGCGGCGAAAGTTGACACACTCTGGCTAGGCTTATAAATGCCCTTGGGCAGATAGCCTAGTACCTACCTATGAACCTATACCAGATCATTAGTAGATGGGAAGGAGTAGGGGAGAGTCACTTAAAGGTTTAAGTAAAAGTAAGAGTGTTTAATAGTATACTATTAAATGACCTGCAGTAGTATTACCCTCTGAGCAAACTGGCAGCTACTCAAGCTGCTATGAACAGTGGGAGACTATGGATACTGAGGCTCTTATACCAGTAGGATGAAAGACTTTTACTCAGTTAAGCCCTCAGGCCAGTGAAATAAACACACAAAAAGCCTTCCATTAGTAGTGCCAAACTCAGATGGGTTGAATCAGCATTCTGCTCCCTTCAGAGTGCAGAAAAAAACCCCTCTTAATCCAAAACTGGTTTTGAGCAAAAGTGCATTAACAAATGCTTTACAACAAAAGGCAGAATGCCTGTAGAATCAGGAATCCTTTGAAATAAGTTAATAAACCCTGAGAAAACTTCCCAAATATAGAAAAATGTATACAAACATAAGAGAACTTCGATAAATACAGAAAAACTTTTCAAAATCTAGAAATATTTTGGCAAACTCAGGAGAACTTTGGCAAATGCAGAACATTTCTGTCACAAGTGGTGTACCACAGGGCTCAGTCCTGGGCCCACTCTTGTTTGGCATCTACTTTTCCAGTTTGCAGATGACTAAACACATCTGACACAGATATCCTTCAGAAGGGTCTCACAGAAACGGATAACTGGTGCCAGAGCCATGGCCTAAAGTTAAATGCCAAAAAATGCATAGTCATACCCTTCGGGAAAAACAAGGTTACCCCTAGCTACCAAATAGGTGGCAATCCACTGAGTACAGAAGAAGTTATCAGGGACCTGGGGACCCAGGTTGATAGTAGTCTGTCATTCGACACCCATGTAGCTAAAGTAGTTAGGAAGACCTTCTACATTGCCCACCTTATCATGAAGGGATTCTCATCTAGATCAAGGAGGTCATAGTCTCCTATACTCATCACTCATCAGACCAATGATTGAGTACAATGATGTATCTGACCCGACACTTGCAGCAGCTGGAGAGGCCACAAAAGTTCCTCACCAAAAGGATAAAGGGTCTCAAACATCTGTCCTATGCTGCCCGACTGAAAGAACTCCAGCTCTATTCAGTAACCCAGATTTGATGAATATGCTTCACCTCAAAAATCTAGATCCGGACGTGCTGGAGGGATAGATTCATCACCCAAAGACTCCCTATGCTGTGGAATAAAATTGTTCAAGAGAAATCTTGACCAATGGATGGGAGATGATTACCTCAGTGTCACTGCTCAACAGAGGCACAGCAAAATAATGGGTATAGTTCCCCATACTAAAGGCAGATAGCCTAGTATGAACCTATGAACCTATGAACCTAACAGCTTTTGCAGTATCAGAGGAGGTTATGAAATATCAGAATACTGTTAAAATGAACTAAGAGCAGTACAGTAACAAACAGATGGTATTATTTAACAAGTGCATGCTGAAAACAGTGATAAATACAACACAATCAATACATGCAGCACAGAACTGTTAAACAGCACTGAGATAGTCAGAGGAAGTACAAAAAATACCTATATCAGTTGTGTATGTCCAAAGGTGGTTTTAGATAAACCCAAGGCCTTGTATTCACATGTGTCCAAGCCAGGAACAGGGAACTTCTGAATAAATTACCACAGTCTCATAAAAATGTAAGGCTTTTGTATCAATAGGATGAAAGACTTTTACACAGTTTAGGCCTCAGGCCAATCAGATAGACACACAATAAGCCATCCACCAGCAGTTCCCAAGTCAGATGGGTTGCATCAGCCCTCTGCTACCACCAGAGTGCAGAACAAAACTCTTAATGTACAACAAGCTGGTTTTGAGCTCAAGTATAAAAGAATGACCATCCATTCATCCAACAGCCAACAGAAGATTGAGCATCTGGTGACTGTACCTGCACAGAACTTGGCTTCTCATCCATTCATCCAGCCATTCTATAAACCATATGGTCTGGGTAGAGTCACAGCAGTTCCAAGTTGAGGCGAGATTTCTCTATCCACAGCTATAGTTCCTGACTCATGCTGTGGGATTTTTAAGCATTCTCACGAAAGATGAGAAAGATAATTTCTTTCAACATATCCTGGGCCTGCTTCATCCCTTTCTGCTGAGCAACAGTGGCAAAACCTCCTATGAGAGGCACCCAGGGGGTACCTTTACTGTATAACCAAACTACCCCATCAACTAGTAGATGCAGTGGCTGTATTCTGAGGTCCTTGAGTGATAAGTGTTTCAGTTTGATAGTGAGACCTTATTTACAGTATTTTTTCTTGTGATCTTATCTTGTCACTGTCCCAACCTTGTAATCTTAGAGGAGGATGGAGGCATAGATCGACCAGTAAATTGAAAGGTTTTTCCTATGACTGAGGTCTTGTTTCTCTCACACATCTAGTACAGTCTCTGTAGTATAGTCATCACTGCACCCCTCAGCTTTTCAGTCCCAGGATCCCAAGCTCATCCACCTGAAGCACATAAGTCTAAATCACTTAGCACCAGATTCAGGATCAAAAGCCAAAAACTGACAAAGGACTCAGATCAGGGACATTTTTTAAATATTAGTGCTACTGATTTAGAACATTAAAAAAAATTTACATGAACTGGTATACATTTTCTGACACAAAACATGTATGCAGCAACTGTAATGAATGTCACTATTTGTTGAATATAATCCACCACCTTTTTTATCAAAGCATCATTGATTTTAGGAAGTCAGAGTAAAATTATAAATGAAAATCAGAGATGCCCCTGAAAATGAGGGATTGTTGAGAGGTATGCAGAAGTAACTGCTGCCATAGCAGAGGTCATAACCTCAGATTTGGAGGTGATGAGTTTCATCCTAACCAGTTCACTCAGAACAAACTGCTCCAGTACACATCTGACATTTCAGTCATTTGAAACCAAGAGAACAGTATCAACTGTAAAACAACACAATGCAGCCTTCATACCCCCCCCCGCCCCACAATGAATGATCTCCAGATCTTTGGTGCCTCTTGATACCTTGTTCATGAAAATCACAAATATGAGAGGAAATAAAACATAACCTCAGCAGAGACCTACTGGCACCTTGAATATGTTCAGCTTAACACCAAAAATGAGAAGACAGCTTCCTTCTGTGATTGCATGGACCGAGTGCCCCACAGTAGCAGTCTTGGGATCTCATACTGTTGCACCACCTTCTCAATGCATTCTGGAGTATGTAGCCATATGCAACCTCCAGGTCTGCATACCATACATGGACTATGCTAGAACTTCCATTACCTTGTAATAGCTGTAAAACGACAAGAAGTTCAGCCACTATTCCAGAACCAAGACAGACTCTGTATTGCTCCTCCTGAATCAGAAGCTCAATGCTTGGGTAAAACCTCCTATCCATCATCTGGTATATACTCTTCCAGGGAGGCTAAAGAGTGTAATTGGCCTGTAACTGGAAAGGAGGCTAAAAATTGTGATTGATCTGTAACTAGAATACACCCTGCAAGCTTTATAAAACAGAATTGGAAACAGTCTCACATCTTGTTGCTGAGTGTGATACACTAATGGCAGAAGGTATGTTTACTGAAAGGCATAATAATGTGGCAAGACTGTTGCATTGTGGATTGTGCAAACATTATAATATCAAAGTAGCTGAAAAGCATTGGAAACATGAGCCATAAAGCATTATAGAAAATGATGATGTTTATATCACATGGTTGGTTCATAGGTCTGTACTAGGCTAATGACCACAAGGGCCTTTTTAAGCCTAGCCATCATCCCAAATTTCTGACAATTACTGGTACCCTTGATAAGTGTAAACAGGGGCTTGGGAGATGAAACATTTACAAGAGGGATCTGTGAGATAAACCATTTACAGGCTGCCTGTGTCCATTAGAGACATAGCTGTCAAACCAGGGATGAATTTCCTGTTCCCCATCCAATTGTCCAAGTTGCTCTTGAATTTGGTTAAGGAGAAACTCTGATTCACATAGATGGAAAGCCTTTTCCAGAGATGGGGTTGTCTCTGGGATACATACCTGTCTCTCCAGCAGGTCGTATTTATACCAAAAGGAAGGTTTAAGTTTTTAAAATGGATAATCTGGCTGCTGTTTGGTTTCCAGATATGCAGGTAGATCTCCCCTCAACACTGTGTAGGAGACAAAATACAGGGATAAGGCCTTGAGGCAGTTTATGCAGGACATGTTATTGATGCCCTGTACGCTTTTAGTGAGGAACCTCTGTGGACATTCCAATTGTTGGATACGTCTGGTTAGGTACATACCAAAGGGGGCATTGTACTCAATGATAGGTCTGATGAATGTCAAATACAGTGGAACAATGACTTCCTTGGGCCTAGATGCCATAACTTTGTTTATAAGTTGCACAACATAGAATGATTTCTTCACTACTATAGACACATGATGATCAAAGGCTAGATTACCATCTATGTGTGGCCCTAGGTCCCTGACTACTGGGTCATCTCTAAGGGGTGTATTGTCCATATGATTGTTACCAGTGGTGGATGACTTCTCAAAAGATACTATTATGCATTTCTTGGCATTTAGTTTTAGCCCATGGCTCTGACACTAGTTGATTGCCCGTGTCAGCCCTTCCTGGAGAACATTTGTGTCAGTGTGGGATTCAATGACATCTCTTAACTTGCAGTCATCTGCAGATTTAATCAGCCAGAGATCACTGACATTGGCCTTGACTTCAGAGAAGTAAATGTCAAAAAGGAGCAATCCCAGGACCGATCCCTGAGGGACACCACTTGTGACTGGCCTCTTTGTAGAGGTGGACTCCCCAGTTCTAAGTTCTTGGGTCCTATCTGTGAGCCAGTTAGCTATCCACTGGGTGACATAAGGGTTTGTACCTAACCTCGTGAGTTTGTCAACAATGCCCAAGTGTGGTATTGTGTCAAATGCCTTGGCCAGATCAAGGTAGGCAGTGTGAATCATTTTGCCTTCATCCACTGCTTTGGTGACCTTCTCAAAGAAGTCCACCACCCTGAGTAGGCATGACCTGCCATTGCTGAAACCAAATTGGATTGGGTCCAGTGTCTGGGGGTTTTCTATATCATTACAGATAATTTCCATGATAGTTCTTTCCATGGCTTTGCATATGAGACTGATGGCCCACTTTTGTACAGAGGGATGACTGTTGCTGTTCTCCATTCATAAGACACAAAGCCTGTTTAGAGGCTACAGTTAAATAGTGTCTGATAGGTCACATTTCATGCTATTTAGAAAGCATCCTGGGATATTGTCTGGGCCCATACATGCAGTGGTCTTGGCCTTAGAGAGAGCATTAAGGACCTCTTCCCTAATGATAGCAGGGGGAGTTATATTTCATGGTATTTCCAGAGGGAAGGTTGTGGTGGTGGTGGTGGGGGGGGGGGGGCGGGTAAAGTTGTAGATGAATTTGTTGGCCACTAGGTTTGCTATATCTTCTGGCTTGGTATAGGTGGATCCAGTAACAATGAGCCCTGCACACAATTGTGTATTGCCTTTGAAGTTGTTGATAGAGCTAAATAATGCTTTATGGTTGTCCTTGGCCTGGGAGGCCAAATTTACTTCAAATTTGTCTTTGTAGACATTATTTGTCCTCTGAGTTGTTTGTTTAGTTTGATGAGAGTGCTTTTATCCTGCTGGGTGCTGCACCTCCTATTTTTTGCCATGATTTTCTTCTTCTGTTATACAGCCTATTGATTTTGTGAGTCCACCAGGGTGGTTTGCTTTTCTGTACTTCTTCCTGGTAGGTAAAGCTGCCTCTATGCGGCTATTAACATGCTTGTATAGGGTCTCTGTGAAGAGTTCTGCATAGGCAGCAGTGTTCTCAGGGTGTATGGGGGCTTGAAATGTTGCCAGGTTGTCATTTAACAGCAGGAAGTTAGCGTTAGAGTAGCTCCTGAATATTTTAGGGTTAGGTGGGGGGACCAGGTTTTATTTTTACTTCAAAGGAGACCATTTTGTGGTCTGACCTTACCAGGAAGACATTACACTAGAGGGTGTGCAACACTCTCCCATATTAGTGAGGACCAGATCCAGTATGATTGTGCCCCTGGTTGGTGTATTGACAGTCTGGTCCAGGGAGTTTGTGCTTACAAAATCCAGGAATTTCCGTGCCTGTACATTTGGTGTAGTATAGGATTCCCAGTTAATAGTGGGGTAATTAAAGGTGGTCATGAATATGGTGAGTGTTTCCCATAAGTTTAAATGCATAGTATGAGTATCCTTGGTCATACAGAGGGACCTATAACTTGCAAGGAAGTGGTGTTGGATTTTGCCTTTGGTGATTTGACCATGGAGAAGTTCAAGTGTGTTGTCTTGTTTGACCAGCCTTGAGGTATATTTATTTTTTATATAAATCTAAACACCTCCACCTTTAGTCCCTGTCTGTGTATTTGCTGGTCTAAATATGTGGAAGGCATTATAACCTTGCACTGTCGGTAGGCTGTCTGGGCTTTAAATCATGTTTCAGTGACCGCACAGACATTGCATTCTCTAGGGTGAAGAGAACTTTTAGGGAGTGGAGTTTTTTTATTAGACTCCTAGCATTGATCAGTGATACCTTTAGATTTCCCTGGTTTTGATTTGATATGTCAGAAGTACTTTTAGTTTGGCATTGCCTAAAAAAGGCACTATGGGGAAGACAATGTTTTAGCTAATATTTGAAAGCCTAGAGGGGAGAGGTACAGACCATCCCTGTAAAGCAGTGTGGTCTGTTGACCATCTCCTTCCATGCTGACATATATTGCACCCCTTAGAATGACACCAGACATTAAGCCATTTATTAAAGTAAGTCAACTTTTGTTCATATTGTGGCATCACCCTTGGGGAAGGTAAAAAGCTGCTCAATGCTAGGGTCATACCAGCCTGGGACACATATTCTGAGAGTTCCATGATGTCACTCTTCAAATAGTCTAGGGAGGTACATCTCTGGTCATTTACACCCACATGGACTTTGCTTCCAGTGACATTGTGTAAGTACATCTCATACATATCATATAATTTTATTTGAGAATTAACTGCTTGTCAGTAAACATGAGGCAATTTCTACATTGCCTCAGGAAGTCCATATCCACCAAGGTGGTAATGGAGATAGTGGGAGAGTTCATATCCATGGCAACAGGCCCTTTTTTATTGATTAGACAGTTGGAGTGAGAATATAAAGCAATGTCAGGAGTATCCGGTTTCCAACTCTGGGGGCAGTGTTTATCACTGCAAACTAGTTGACCTGTGTGCAACTAGGTATTGGTGAAATTTCAGTCGTGCTTTTTGCAGGAAAAATGTCTGTCAAGGTGTTTTTGTCTATACAGGGCACTGCCAAACACTTGAGGGCAAACTAATAAGTAGGCCCTGATGATTTATAGAAGTACTTAGGTAGATGTTTTGAAGTCAGAAACAAATCAAGCAGCACTTACTGAAAACAAAGAATTATTTTGTCAAGAATGATGAAAAGAGTAGAGTTGCTTGAATGGCTACTGCCTGGCTATTACTGGTGCTGGTCTCACCACAGCTTCATTCTGTTGGGATACAATGCTCCTTTGCTTCTTCTCTCACCAGAAGCAAAATATTATCACCAATCCCCAGATGAGAAGCAGGCCACAACCCGTTTGGTGATCCCATTCCAGTCTTTCTCTCACCAGAAGCAAAAGAGAAGACTAATCCAAAGATGACTACTATGAGTGGGCTCTCCAATAATTGATGGTCTTGGATTAGATGTTGCAGATTTTAAAGGTAAGATGGAAAAAAGGGTTAACATATTAAGAATAAGCAGTTAGATATGAAAGAGGGGTTAACTAAGCTTTAGCTCTCTAAGTTGATCATCCGTTATATTAAAATTACATTAAAATCGGCTCACTAACAACTAAATTATTCTGAATCCAAAAAAGGCTAACCTCCTCCTTTTCATTCCCAAAATAATGAACCATCTAAAATCCTTCTTCTCTATCTCATCCCTCAATAACACCCTGATCTCTGTCAAATCACACACCAAATTGTTAGGGGTCATCATTGATAACCAACTCAAATTTGATCTGCATGTTCTAAATAACATTAAGAAAACCCACCAAAAACATGGACTCCTATACTGGAAAAAGACATTTCTATCAAGTAAAGCTAAAGTCTCACTATCCCATGCCTACCTCCTCCCATCACAAATCCTTACTAACTTAAAAAACACTCTTTAAACTAAACTTGAAACAACCTACAATAAATTAGCAAGATTCGAAGCTGACCATTCCTACCACTCACACCACTGCCTTGCTCTTAAAAAGTTAAACTGGCTAGAACTTCCCCACCAGCTGATTATACCACAAATTCAAATTATTCACTCTATATTGTATCTGCCCTCTTTCTGCCCCAACATTTCCTCAGTAGATTACCTCTACTCCCCACCAAGATCCCTGTGAAGCTCCGAACAAAACCTGATCCAAATCTACAATTTTAAAACAAAAATAGGGCAAAACCTGTACAGTTACTTCCCAGCCCAATCCTGTAATAATATTCCTTCAGATGTTAGAAAAATCAATCACCCACATAAAGTCAAAACTGTCACTAAAAACTATCTTAACAGTATTTGGATCTGTCACTGTAACTACCCCCTTGGAATGTCTCACACCATGAGCATCACTACCCTCACAACTAACTACCTTTTCTTTCTAATAAGTTCTCCTTTTTATTTACAGCAGATTTGCTGATCAGCTTACTGAAGTACTCGACTTATTTTCTGAAAAGATTGCTCAGCTTGACTTGTTTGATGTAAATATATATGTACTCTGTGAATTTCATAATCATGTAATTCAAATTTTGCATTTTTCTCCTTAAAAATTCAATTTGCAATTCGTACTTCTTAATCTATACATTTTATTGTATCTGAGTGTTTGTTTTGCTACTTGATTTTTCTTGTAATTTGTGAAGCTTTTCTCTCCGGGCCTGTGCTGAAAAAAGGCCTCAGCTCAGTTGGACTAACTCAGTTAACAAATGTCAAAAAATAAATAAATACCAAGAGTTCAAAAAATAGATAGGAGAAAACCCAATACAGTAGCTCATGAAAAGAATACAAAAGTAGCATTGCTAACTGAGATTGCTACACCCAGTGATTGCAGTGTCTTACATACAGAGAGACATGGTCATAAAATACCAGAATTTGCAGGCAGAAACAAGGGCAATGTGGAAGAATACCAAGACAGTTCCAATAGTAGTAGGAGCAATGGGTCACATAAAAAAGAATTTACAGTTGTATTTTGATATATTACATTTACATGTAAATCTGTATGAATTGGAAAAGGAGTCACTTCTGGGCACATTGCAGGTGCTACGAAGAGAAGTTTTGGCTAACATCAAAGACTGAAACAATCATACTTAGACTTAGGAATTGGGTCCATTTCCTTCATGGTATTAGAAACCCAAAACTCTTGGACAAATTAAAAAGGAACAAGCATCCAGTTGGTTTTGCTGCATCCTGATCTGAATCTGAACTGCTCATCTTTCTTCTTACTTTCTGCTGCTGTGGGTATTCATTTATCTGTCACCCTCTTCAGAATATTCATGTAGTGTGACAGGAGTTTAATACCTCTGTAGTGCCTATAGTTATGGATGACTCCTTTGTTCTTGTACAACAGCACTAGTATGCTTATTCTCCAGTCATCTTTGATATGCCTTTCTGTCTGTACTATTATGAGTACCCTTTTGAGCGATTTCTCCCATAACTCACCCAGCATCTTGATCATATCTGTCAAGACCTCATCTGAGCTTGCTGCTTTCCCTGACTTCATTTTCCTTAGTGCTGTTCTTACACCTTCTAGAATGGGATCCTCTTTTCACTGCAGGCTGTAATTGGGACAGTACAAAGCTAAATTAGCATCCCTAGCTAAGGATAATCATAAGGCATTATTTAGCTATATCCAAAATCTAAAATGGAATACCCAACTATTTGCCGAACTTATAATGGGCAGTACCTCTCATACTGAGCCTGAGGAAACTGCCAACCTGATAGCTGACAGACTCGGTACAAACTTCACCCCCATGTCTCCACCAGCCATACCCCAAAGCATACCTGACACCAGTCCTCTACCTAGTATGTCCAAAGAGCAAGTCATATCCGTGCTCCCCAAGGCCAAAAACATGGTCTCTATGGGACCAGTTAACATCCCAGACTGATTACCACATAATGTAAAACAAGACATACCAGAACCACATGGCATTCTCTCTAACCTCAGCCTGAGCACTGGCTTTGTTCCAGCAGAGTGGAGAACGGTAGGAGCAATCCTCTTGCACAAAGGGGTCTATTAATTGACCCTGGGAACTGTAGACCCATAAACCTAACAAGGCTTATCTGCAAGGCCATGGAAAGAATCATCATGGGCCTTATCAACAAGGACATAGTTGACCTTCAAACTGTTGACCTGACCGAGTTTGGATTTGTTAAGGGTAGATCATGCTTATTGAATCTGTAGACTTCTTCAAGAATGTCACCAAAGCCCGGGATGAAGGAAAACTGTCTGTCTTGACTTAGTCAAAGCTTTTGACACAATGCCCCACTCAGGTACCATTGAGAAACTCCCTCAGCTGGGGATTAACCCATACATCACTAGATGGGTAGCCAACTGGCTCACCAACAAAATGCATACTGTCAATGTTCGAGATTCCACCTCTACCAGTAGACCAGTTACCAGTAATATACCACAAGGATCTGTGTTGGACCCTCTGCTGTTTAGAGTCTATTTCTGGGAAGTCCAGGTGAAAGCAGATGGCCTATGTTTTACCAAGTCCGCTGATTATTGCAAACTGGGCACAATCATTGAGTCCCCAAATTATGTTAATATATTACAAAAGGGCCAACACAGACAAATGACTGGTGCCAAAGCCATGGAGTAAAACTAAATGCAAAAAAGTGCATTATTATCCTGTTTTGCAAAGAGGAAGTCCCTGCAAATTACATTATTGACAGCATGCACCTAAGCTCAAACCCAGTGGTGTGAGATTTGGGAACACAGGTTGATAGCAATCTAAACTTTGATTACCATGTGTCCACAGTGTTAAGCAAAGCCTTTTACATTGTACATCTCATAAGAAAGGGCATCACATCCAAGACCAAGGATGTTATAACTCCTCTGTACTCAGCCTTCCTCAGACCATTAATAGAGTACAACTCTTCCTTTTGCATGTACCTCACCAGACACCTGCAGCAGCTGGAAAGACCACAGAGATTTCTCATCAAGAGAATTCAGGGCCTCCAAAACATGACCTACGTGGAAAGACTGAAAGCCCTGTCACTGTACTCTGTATACTGCAGGCTGCTGAGAGATGACTTGTGCCTACCCTACAGAGCAGCCTCTGACCTTGCCCTGGTGGAAATGCTGCACATACGCGAATCAAAAGGGACAAGAGCCACTCACTCTAGGGATCTCAACCTAGCTTGTGACATTAACAGAACATGCTGGAGAGACAGATATATCTCCCAGAGATTATCTCTCCTCTGGAATAAACTCCCAATTCATATAAAGCAGAACTCCTCAATAAAATTATTCAAGGGCAACCTAGACAACTGGATGGGAGACTGTAAATTCACCCTGGAGGTGACACCTATGTTCCTCATGGATAGGGGCAGTTGGTGCTGATCGCAGACTTGCTCTGTGAATAACGACCATCTAACAAAGGTCAGTTAAAGAACATGGGTATAAGGTGGCTAGGCTTGTAAAGGCCCTAGGGCAATTAGCCTAGTAACCTCCTACCTACAGCTTCTGTGGGGTTTTCTTCACTCAGAAGCTGCTGGAATCACTCTTTCCATGTACATTTGATGGTATGTGAACTAGTGAGCAGATTGCCAGTGGCATTCCTTATTAAAGGTGCCTGATAACTATATTTTTTTATCTTTCTGTCTTTGCTGAGTTACTTTCCATAAGCTGGTTAAGTACCTCTGATGCCTTGTTCTTGAATTACAACTGCTCTCTCTTAGCCGCTTTGTTAGCAAACCAGTATTCCTTCTTAGCCTGGTCTATCTATTCTGTGTCACAATTTTCTTGCTTTCCTTCCTTCTTTTGATGACTTTCTGGACTTCTGCATTCCACCATCATCTTTTCTTATGTACCTTATTTCCATACCTGGTTCAGCCACATATCTGTTCAATAATCCTCACACATGCTGTTTTGAGGTGCCTCCCTTCTTCATCAATTCTTTCCTCTTCTTCCTGAGGTGCTACAGCCCTGAATATTTCCTTGAACTTATGTGGTTTCTCTCCAGTCACTTTACAGGTCTTCAGCCTATTTTCTATTGACCTTAGAATCTTCTCTGAGCACTGTCCGCAGCTGATTGTGGCAACCAGTGGTTTATGCTATGGGTTGACTGTTTTACTGGTGGTGACTTTGCAATCACTGATATCCTATTGCCCTTTCCTTACTGGGAGGAAGTCTACCTGCGTTGTATGTAGGCCACTCTTGCATGTGATCTTGTTTCTGTCTCTCTTGCTGAACCATGTGTTGGCCACCATCAAGCAATTTTCCAGACAGAAGTCTAGAATGGCCTTCCCTTCTTTATTCCTATTGTCCCACCCATGGAGACCCAGGCAGTCCTCATATCCTGTTCCGTCTGCTCAGGTCCGCCATTATCAGCAACAACTCATTTTGTCATGCTGTACCTAGCAAGTCCTGCAACAGTTGTCTGAATGCACTCTTTTCCTCAACATCACAACCCTGCTATGGGACATAGTCTGCAGTTATGAATATTGCCCAGTCCTTATACTGGAGTCTGAATGCCATGAGTGTCATCCCTTCTGATGATATCACTTACTGTCTTCTAAAGCCTCTCCCTTATCACAGTTCCCACACCATTCCAGTCTGTCCTTCCCCTGAGTATTTGGGTCTGGATCCCAATGCAAGTGGCTTTGTTGCACTGCCCTTCTATCTTGCTTTCTGAAGACAGAGGATGTCCAGCTTCTATCCTTACTATCATGCCATCCATTTTCAAGCTGTGTCCTGTCAGTGAATCTATATTGAGTGTGGCAATCCTTAGCTCATGTTTGGCAGGTTGATTAGTTCATGATCAGCTTTCACTCAACAGAGCTATCCCAGGTTACCCAAGCTGTGCAACTGGACACTGGTTGGCCAGAAGCTTCTTTACCCAGGGCTGTCATTGTCTTGTTAAAGGCCTTTTCCATCTCCTTGGTATCAGCAGAACTGAGATCTTGGAGGTTCTGGTACAGTACACTATCCTATCACCTAGGTATCACTGGCGTGGAAGTCCCAGAGGTTCTGGTACAGTGCAAGGATCACAATATCTGGGGCAGACAGATTAAAAATTTCTTCACCACACCAGTTGCATATTGAAGGATTCCATCCTGCATTATCAATCCTGAAAAGAAAGCAGTGGTCATCAAAGTCAAAGGTTTTACCACAATGAGAAAATGAGGGAGGTGGAGGAGGGGGTGCTTGCCCCAATGCATAAACATTGTTTGAAGTGTTTTTTTCTTTCATGTAATTCAGTCTTTTAGGGTTGATATTTTTGGGGATGATTCATTTATTTGATCGATGCGATAACAGGGATTTGAAATTTCTATGTTTTAGTGCTGCAGGGAAAAACTGCATTTCTTTTAGTTAATGAGAAAAATTTAACTATTACTGCCTGATTAAAGCCCTGTTTAGGTTGGCCAATTCATGTGAGTAGTATCCATCCTTGTTATTGCTATAGATTTTGTTTTATCAAATCACAGACAATCTTAAAAATAATTTGAACAGGGAATGGAAATGATGCACTAATCTAAATGTTCAGGTAAACCAGTTATACTTAGATTATATTTACAGGCCCTAATTTTAGAATTTAGAAGTCTTATTTGTGACTCCTGAAAGCCTTCTCTAGGGTTTTAAATTGGA
Organism: Protopterus annectens; assembly: GCF_019279795.1. Taxonomy (NCBI): domain Eukaryota; kingdom Metazoa; phylum Chordata; order Ceratodontiformes; family Protopteridae; genus Protopterus; species Protopterus annectens. The sequence continues at coordinate 79,814,367 of NC_056737.1, forward strand.
TGGATAATTGTCCATAAGGCAATGAAAAATTAGTTAAGTCGCTCTTTGCCTTATCTTAACTTATTTTGAGTTTGCTGATATTCCTTTTGTGCAAATAATAAACCTTTTATTTCCTCTGTCTCACCCTTAAGAGATGAGGGTGAAAGAACTGAAGTATCACTTACTTTTGTTTGATTTGATGAAATAGACATTTGCTTTTATTTCCTTCTTTGCTCCTGCAGGTCTCTAGATTAATGGAAATTGGGTCAGTAACAGGCAGATATAGTGCTGGATTTGTCTAGGTAGAAAATGGGCATTGACTATTGGTGCTCATTTTCTCATAATTTGTTGGATCCTTAATAGATAAAGAAAAAGGAATATCTGAAATGAGCCAGTATCAGTTGTTCACTGGGCTTTTGATCTCTGGATTCAGTCAGTTCAAAATGTATTTGATTTGCACAGTCTGATGATCTAATAAATAGGGATTTCAGAATTTTCCTTTGGAAGAGATTTTGTCAGTCACAGTTTTCTGTGGATTTTGTAAGGTAAAATAACAAAGGCAGAGCTGCTTTGTTATGTTGTTCATAAGTAATTTGTGTAGCAGGGCACCTGCCCTGGGAGCTTTAATCTTGGTTTGCATTCTCTGTATCTTCACTTTACATCTCATGAATGCAAAGGGAACTTTGGAAACTTTACTAAATTTTGTTTTGTACGGAATGTAAGTAGTATTATTTTGAAAAAAAAAACATGTTTTAATTGGCAAGTTACAGCAGTATACACTGTGATTCAGAATGACCTGACCTCCTGTAATGCAAAACTTATTTCATACTCACATTACACCTTCCAGCTAGAGACAACCTACTACAACATCAGTATATTGTCTCGGGCCTCCTGTATCTCTACAAGTCCAGTTATCCCACCAGTACTAGAACAAGGGACTTAAATTTAAACAAACAGATAAATAAAATGTGGTGGAGGGACAGGTTCATGACCCAGCACCTAAAAACTTCTAGAATAAATTTCCCCTGCATGTTAATCAGTGCAACTCGCACTGTGTTCTTTTAATTGTAACCTAGATGACTGAATGGGCATCCATAAATTTACTCATAGATTGGCTGATATAGCCCTCCTGGAGAAAAGAGGTTCAGCCCGAGGTACGCTACTGGCAAAGGGTGAATGATCATAAGGCTTAGTGGCCATGGGATACCTCTAATCTATGGACAGTATAAAGGCTTGCTAAAGATAATCTTGGACACCTCTTAGGAAAGATGGTGACAGTTTATCAATATGAACAAGCTTAGGCACAGTAGTTATGGCTCAACCAGTTGTAGTGGTGAGAGCGTGGTGTAAGAGTGGGAGCTAGAAAATGGGTGTGGAATGAGGATGCCTGAAATGGGACAGCATGCAGGTGGCAATGTTTTAGATTATCTTCATTTCATGCCTGTCAGTGTTAAACTCATAACAAGATTAAACAGCCCACTGCAACCCATGAAGAAATTTCAAATTCAGAATTGTAACACAACAAGCCAAAATTCATTAAGGCCTGTGAAATCTTTCCTTCTACTGACATGTATCTTCAACAGATCCCTTGTTACCACCTCCTTCCCTTACCTGCTGGAATCAACAGATCCCTTGTTAATGCCTTCTTCCCTTACCTGTGGGAATCGACATATCCCTTGTTAAAGCTTCCTTCCCTTACCTGTGAGAATTGACAGATCCTATGTTACCACCTCTTTCCCTTACCTGTGTGAATTGACAGATTCTCTTGTTAACCCCTCTTTCCCTTACCTGTGGGAATCAACAGATCCCTTGTTACTGACTCCTTCCCTTACCTGTGGGAATCGGCAGATCCCTTGTTAACCCCTCTTTCCCTTACCTGTGGGAATCAACAGATCTCTTGTTACTGACTCCTTCCCTTACCTGTGGGAATCGACAGATCCCTTGTTAAAGCCTCCTTTCCTTACCTGTAGGAATTGACAGATCCCTTGCTTAGGAATTGACAAATCCCTTGCTACAGACTCCTTCCCTTACCTGTGGAAACCATTCCTCATTGTTCTTCTTCATAAAGCTGGGTCAGCAAAGAGTGAAGACATATACAGTGCATTTCAGAAATTTTACTCCTCTCAAGGATACTTTAGGAGTTGGCAAACAACCAAGTAAAAAGTCATCTTGAAATACATGGCCTTCCATGTGAACATCAGTGTAGGTTTTGCAAAGGCCACAGTATAAGGAATGTACTTCTCACACTCAGATATTTATGGTTTCACAGTTCTCAATGAGGAGCCCTTGTGGAACAACTTTATAGTGAAGAGCTGCTTCAACATGAAACCGTTGCCACTGTAAATGTTTATATAGGTTTATAGGTTCATAGATTAGTACTAGGCTAACTGCCCTTGCAAGCCTTTTTAAGCCTAGCTAATTATCCCTTGTGAGACTCAAACCTTGTACCTTGTGTTTGTAAGGCAAACACCTTAACCATTAGGCCACCCATATTGTCACCTTTGAATTTTTTAATATACAGTTGAAAGACTTAGGTTCATAGGTTCATAGGTTCATACTAGGCTATCTGCCCGAGGGCATTTATAAGCCTAGCCCATTGTTTTGTGGCTTACGCCACCCCTTTAGTATGGGGAACTATACCCATTATTTTGCTGTGCCTCTGTCGAGCAGTGACACTGAGGTAATTCCTGGGGTATATCTGCGATCTCCCATCCATTGGTCAAGATTTCTCTTGAACAAGGCCAGCGAGTGCTCTGCCTCACATGTACCGGGATTTTGTTCCACAGCATAGGAGTCTTTGGGTGATGAATCTATCTCTCCAGCACGTCCTATTAATAGCCGTGTCGAGGTTTAAGTCTCCGCCCTTGTGGCTCTGATGGATCTAGATTTTTGAGGTGAAGCATATTCATCAAATCTGGGTTTGACATGGCCTTGTATGTTAGGCAAAGGTCACCTCTGAGCAAGCGGTGGCGACTGAATAGAGCTGGAGTTCTTTCAGTCGGGCAGCATAGGACAGATTTTGAGACCCTTTATCCTTTTGGTGAGGAACTTTTGTGGCCTCTCCAGCTGCTGCAAGTGTCGGGTCAGATACATTCCGAATGGGGCATTGTACTCAATCATTGGTCTGATGAGTGATGAGTAAAGGGAGACTATGACCTCCCTTGATCTAGATGAGAATCCCTTCATGATAAGGTGGGCAATGTAGAAGGACTTCCTAACTACTTTAGCTACATGGGTGTCGAATGACAGACTACTATCAACCTGGGTCCCCAGGTCCCTGATAACTTCTTCTGTGCTCAGTGGATTGCCACCTATTTGGTAGCTAGGGTAACCTTGTTTTTCCCGAAGGGTATGATTATGCATTTTTTGGCATTTAACTTTAGGCCGTGGCTCTGGCACCAGTTATCCGTTTCTGTGAGACCCTTCTGAAGGATATCTGTGTCAGATGTGTTTTCTACTATGGCCCAGTTTGCAGTCATCTGCAAACTTTGTCAGCTCATAACCCTCCTGTGTTTGCTTGTACTTTGGAAAAGTAGATGCCAAACAAGAGTGGGCCCAGGACTGAGCCCTGTGGGACACCACTTGTGACAGGCTTTGAGTCTGACATGGTGCCAGCAACTCTGACCCTGTGGGTTCTGTCACTCAGCCAGTTTGCAACCCATCTTGTGATGTATGGGTTAACATTTAAGCTGATGAGTTTTCAATGATACCCGAGTGGGGTATTGTATCGAAGGCCTTAGCCAGATCGAGGTAGGCTGTATGGACTGCCTTTCCCTCATCAATGGCTTTGGTGACTGTTTCGAAAAAGTCAACCAAGTTTAAAAGGCATGATCTGCCTTTGACAAAGCCAAACTGGGTTGGATCCAAAGTCTGCAAATTCCCTATGTCTTTATTTATGAGGTCCATTATGATCCTCTCCATGGCTTTGCAGATAAGGCTTGTCAAGCTAATGGGCGGTAATTTCCAGGGTCTGTGGAGGCACCGCCTTTGTGAAGTGGGACCACAGTTGCAGTGCGCCACTCCCTGGGTACGTATCCAGAGGTAAGACTTTGATTAAACAGCTGTCCTAGCTGTGGGTTTAATTCCTCATTGTGTTCGTGGAGCACACAGCCGGGGACACCATCGGGTCCCATGGATGCTGTGTTTTTGCTTTGGAGAGCAGTTCTCACTTGGGCGCTGGAGATGTTTGGGGGCTGCACTCATTTGGTATAGATAACTCTCCTTTAGGGGAGGGAGAAGTTTGCACTGAACCTGTCAGCCAGTATGTTGGCAATGTCTGTAGGATCAGTAATCTTCACATCATTTTGAACTAGTTCTGAGCATATCTGGGAGTTTCCTCCTAGGTTTCTAACATAGCTAAAGAAGGCCTTATGATTGTCTTTTGAGTCTTTAGCTATTTTTCTCTCGAAATTTGCTTTGGATGATTTTATGAGAGCTCCTAGTTTTTTACTTATAGTGATCAAGGGTGTCTTACCTTTTAAGGATTTTGCTCTATCTTGTAGTAGCTTCCTCCTTTTGTTGTAGAGTTTGTTTATGGCTGGGGTCCACCAGACTGGACGCTTGCCTTTGGTACAAAGAGTCTTTGTTTTGCTTGGGATTGCCTTATCCATGCAGTCCTGCAGGTGCTGGTAGAAGGCGTTTGTAAGTGATTCAGCGGCTTGAGTATTGTTTTCCGCCGGCTCGGGGGCCTGAAAGGAGACCACACTAGTCTTTAGAAGTGTGAAGTCGGCTTTTGAGAAGTTCTTTACTGTGATCTTTTTTATTTCAGGTGGGGGTGGGATGAGGACCTCCAGCGAGATTAGTTTGTGATCTGATCTCACCAGTGAGGGGTATACTTCCGGTGTTGAACATTGTGCTCCCATGTTCGTGATGATGAGATCAAGTATGTTATCTCCTCTTGTGGGGATGGTGACTAGTTGTTCCATGGCATTTGAGTTTATGAATTCCAGGAACTTTTGGGCTAGGGTGTTTGGGCTTGAGTAGTGTTTCCAGTCTATATTAGGGTAATTGAAGTCACCTAGTATGATGGTGTTTGGTGATACATTTATCCCCTCTAGTGTTTTCAGGAAGGCCATGTGAGTTTCCTGAGTTTGTGAGGGTGGCCTGTAACATGCTACAATTTGCAGAGCAGTCTTGCCTATGGTTAATTGCACCTGGATGGTCTCTGATGCATCGTGCGTTGCCACCAGTCTTGAGGTGTGGGTGTCCTTGATGAATATGGATACCCCCTCCCTTTCTTGGTATTGTCCGGATTTTGGGGCGGAGCATGATATGAGGTAAAACCTGATAGCGCTGGGGTGCTCTCAGGAGCCTTGAACCAGGTTTCTGTCACAGCACAGACATCGATGTTCTCCATACTGAGAAGGGCCTCGAGTGCGTGCATTTTGAGATTTAGACTTCTGGCATTGAGCAGCATTACCCTTAGTTTTTTCCTTTTTGTGTTCTAGGGTGGTAGGTTTAGAATTTGAGCCTTGCCTAAAAAGGCACTATGGGGGTGGCAAGAGCCTTTGCCAATATCCGGAATCCCAGGGGTGACAGGTGCAAGCCGTCCCTTGCGAAGCAGCGTGGCTTGTCCAGCATGTCATCCCAGGCAGACAGATACTGGATCCCCTTTGAATGACACCAGTGTTTAAGCCAATTGTTAAAGCTGATCATCTTATCTTTGTATTGTGGCATCATTCTTGGTGAAGGTAGGATACTGCTCAAGGTCAGGGTCATACCTGCCTGGGCTACATAATCAGAGAGCTCCTCAATGTCTCTTTTCATGTAGTCCAAGGAGTGCGTCTCAGGTCGTTTACACCAGCGTGGACAATGACTGAGTCATATTTGTACCTGCTGTTGAGAGACCTGAGTGCTTGCGTTATGTGGCGGATTCTAGCGCCCGACAGGCAGCTTACTGTGACCTTCTCCTTACTCAGTCTGGTGAGCGGGACATCAGTGTGTCTGACTATGGAGTCACCAATGACTAGTGTGTCTGGCATTGTGTTTGGCCTTAAGGGCTGTGACTGTTTGACACTCTGACTGTGAGGTCTATGTGTTGCGGGTGTTGTGTTCTGAGGTGGTGGTTGTTTGGGTGTCTGCTTTACTTAGGGAATAAGCTCTATAAAGATAAACATTTACAGCAGCAACGGCTTCATGTTGAAGCAGTTCTTCTCTACAAAGTGCCACGAAGGCTCAGCATTTTGAAAATGCCCACATATGGTGCAAGATACAAAGAATTATTAAAATGCTGGCAGTTACTGAATTTATGGCTGAGTTTTGATTATATGAGACTGTTAATTGATTTCTTTCAACACACAGAGATATTTTTATTGAAAGAGATCAACTGTCTCCAAGCAGAAATGACAAATAAATTTACTTCAGAGGCACACAGAGTCAGCCATGAAGAATTTATGGTAACATAGCTAATTATGAGAAAAGACTACAGGGAGTCAAATCCAAAAAAATTGCAGCATGATGTTACAAATTTTAAGAAGGGGCATGTTTTTTTCATGGCCTCGGGATATGAATTCTGTCAGACAGGCTATTTCCAATATACCTACAGCACAAACAAAAGACAGAGATATCGTGACCAAAGAACCAAGGACTCATTCTTCCCCAGATTCAATAAATAGAGAGACTTTATTGCTACCTTCAACACCCAGCAATGCACACACCACCCACTTTTCCCTTGTGGAACCCCTCCCCATAGAGAGAGACTACAGGAAGAGTCGATCCAGGAGTCTTGTGCAAAGGTTTTGTATACAGCACCAGAACCAAGCCAAAAGAACAATTGGAATGATAACTCATAACAGGAAATAGAAGGTTTGGTTTACAATATTTCTTCATTTTGTTTAACAGAAGAACACGTTTCTCTTTTGAATAAGGGTATGTCCTTCATTCCAGCAAGACAATCAAATTTAACAGATATGTTAACTGATTTAAGACTGTTTGCAAGAAATGTCTCACTTTCCTTAATGTTCCCTGAACAGAATGTGTACTGTAATACCTTTAAGAAACCAAGTACTTTTATGCCTTGTTTACAGACTTTTTGGAAGATTTTATCAGACTTTGAGAAGAATACAATAGGCACTCTTTAATAGATAAACATAAACAGTCTTTCTTTAAATTTGACATCTAAGCAGTTTGAAGCCTTAAAAGAACTACAAGAATCCCCCCATTTAGAGATACTCTATAAGACTACATAATGAAGGTTTTGTACTAAATTAAGTTTTTATGAGATTGGCTAAGGATTTTTTAAGTAGAGGTCATTCATGACAAAAGATTGAAATTTGTATTAGGGAGGTATGCTCCCTCAGAGATATCTCAGCAAAACCTTTTTTTCTCAGATAAAGTTCCCTCAAGATTAAATATTTCTAGACAGATCATTGAAAAACAAGTAGTCAAGTTTACTTTAACATAATCCAGTGATGTGAATATTGTTTGTAATACTGTAAATAAAAATTGGCCTATACTAATGGCAAACCAAGACCTTAATAAAGTCTTGAATAACACACCTAATTTTTTTATTTAAGACTAATATGTCCTTAAAGCACCAACTTTGCTATAGAAGTCAAGTTACTTCTAGCTTCCCTGCTTCTGACCGAGCTGATACTTAATGTCCCTCATGCAGTGCTTGTCAGTATATTTTTAGAGGTAGTTGTGTTACACATCCAGTTTTAGGTTATAAAGTTGATATTAATTTGGGAGTAAATGCGCCTGTACTTAAACTACTGCAGAGATAATACACCTGATCCAGTTTGGATGTGAATGTGTCTGCATATAAACTACTGCAGAGATAAAATACCTGATCCAAATTTGGGTGTTGAATAACCTAGCACATACAGTATTACAGAGCTAACACATTTGTTTAACATTTGGGTATGAATCTGTCTGCACTAAAACTACTGCAGAGATAATACACCTGATCCTGGTTTGGGTGTAACTGTGCCTTTACTTAAAGTACTGCAGAGGTAATATACCTGATCCCAGTTTGGGTGTAGGTTGTGCCTGTGCTTAAACTACTGCAGAGATAATGCCCTGATCCCAGTTTGGGTGTAGGTGTGCTTGTACTTAAACTACTGTAGAGATAATACACCTGATCCCAGTTTGGGTGTAAGTCTGCCTGTACTTAAACTACTTCAGAGATAATACACCTGATCCCAGTTTGGGTGTAATTGTGCCTGTATATTTATTTATTTGTTTATTGACATTTGGTGACTGAGAAGGTCCTACTGGGTCAGGAACTCATTTTCAGTGGAGGCCCCAGGAGAAAAGCTCTGGAAACACATACAGACGTTAAAAGATTTAATGGTTATACCTAAACTTTACATACATTTCTAGACAAATATAGACATTAATAGATTTTACAGTTATACGTAAACTCACATACATTTCAAGACATAAAATCATTTATCATGTGGATATATAACAATTTACAGTAAATTGAAAACAGTTCAGTCTAAAATTTCTAATTTAGAGTTGTACATCACTAGCAGAGCAGGCTATGTTTACAAAAAACATGAACTACAGTAGTTTTGCTTTGTATGTATAGAACAATAAAGTTTAAGTAGGGAAGAGAGCATGATTGTATAAAGATAGTAGTAGGTGTAAGAGTAATCAAAAGAGATGATGTGATGGTAGGGAGGTTAATGTGATAGATATTCCATGAGGTACAGGAGAATATTATATGACAGATTCGTCAAGGAGAAGCAGACATAGTAGATAAGATAAGAAGATGTAGTGGAAGTAGTTCAGGAAAGCAGGAGAGGAGGAATGAGGAAAAACATTTCCAAGAGATAGGATAGGAAGGGAAAGAGATAGTAAGGAAGATAGATTAAGTGTGATAGCCTTTAGTTAAGGAGCAAGGGCAGATGTAACTGTTGACAAAGTCATTTTTTAGCGTAAGCTTGTAAGTCTTAAAGCAATCTAAGGCACTGAAATTTGGAGGCAGGTCATTCCATAGTTTTAAAATAGCATAGGAGCATAGGCTGTGTCCAGCTCTTTTGTTAGGTTTATATATTTCTAAAAGTGGTTTATTTCTGGAATGGAGATTTCAGGATGGGGTGTAGGACAGGTTTAAGGTGGGGCAGCTATCTGGTTTGTATATTATTTTGTGTGCAAGTGATAGTTTTACAAAGTTGAGGTAATGGGGAAATATAGCCTTAACACTTCATCACACCTTAAACCACCTGGAAAATAAGGACTGTTATGTACACATGCTGTTCATAGACTTCAGCTCTGCCTTCAATACAGTAATTCCACAAAAACTGCTGTCTAAACTGAGTAATCTAGACATAGAAAACAAAATATGCAACTGGATCCTTGACTTCCTGACTGAAAGGCTACAGATAGTTCAAACAGGAAGACATCACTCAAACAGCATCACCCAAATACTGGGGTCCCACAAGGTTGTCCATTTCTCTTCACAGTTCTAACACATGCCTGCACAGCTACACATCATTCAAATAGAATCATCAAATTTGCAGATGACACCACAGTAATCGGCCTTATAAATAGGGAAGAATAGGGGGCCTACAGGGAGGAAACAAAACAACTCGTTCATTGGTACACTGACAACAACTTAGCACTAAATGTTGGGAAAACAAAGGAAATCATCATAAATTTTAGGAAGGTGATTAAGCCGCACACCTCTATCATCATCAATGGTGCCATAGTGGAGAGAGTAAATAGCACCAAATTCCTAGGGGGTACATATTTCACAAGACCTAAGTTGGGTCACAAACACTTCCTACCTTATAAAGAGAGCCCAACAACATCTCCACTTCCTTAGCAGACTTTGTAGAGCTAACTTCCCCCTACAGGTCCTACTTACCTTCCATAGAACCTCCATTGAGAGTGTACTGACAAACAACATCGTTGTCTGGTATGAAAATTACTTTCAAGATGATTGGAAGGCACTGGATAAGATCATTAAACAGGCCACAAAATGTATTGGCTCCAACCTTTAATCCCTAGAGGACATGTATTCAAACTGATGCTATTGTAGAGTCCGAAAACTATTGATGAATATGCACCGTCTAGCTTATGGACTCTTCAAACTCCTGCTAACAAGGAAATGCTACAAAAGCATTAGATGCAGGACATCCAGATTCCATAACAGCTTCTTCCCACGTGCTATCAGACTGCTGAACAAATAACCCATAGCCTAACCCGCTAAATGGGTAAAACATTATTTATGTGCAATATGTCATTGTTATTTACATAACACTCTGCATAGCTCAATTTAGATGTCTCTATCTGCACTATGAAAACTGCAGACTGTAAGTTTATATATCCTAATATTCCTACTGAGTCTGTTTCTGTTGTGGTTGTATTTGTTTTGTTTCTGCTGTAAAAAAGCTTTCAATGTTTTTACTTTATTTATTTTTAGTATTTTATTTTGATATTTACTACTTAATTTTTTATTAATTTAATCTATCTTCCTTCTGTAAATTGTCATTCTTATGGTTTGAGCCTGAGCATCGAACTTCTGTGCAATGATAACACACGTTTTCCTCTGTGTTGATCTGTATGAGAATAAAGTTTGCTTTGACTTTGTTTTGACTTTGATTTTGAATTCTAGCCAGCTTAGTTCGTTAAGGGCAAAACAGTGATGCATGCAGTAAGATACATCAGCTGCAAATTTGCCTGTTTTATAATAGCATAATTGAATCTTGGTTTTAGGGACATATGGAGGTTGGTGAGAATGGGGGTTCCATACAGGAGGGAAGGGAGCAAGAATGTATTGGCAAGTGTTTTTTGGTGGGGTTGTCCATGAACTGTTTGTGTCTATAAAGTTTACCAAGTTTGAAATGTGTTTTTTTAATTGTACTAAGTATATGTTGTTTGAATGTCAGTTTATCGTCTGTAGTGACACCCAATAGCTTTGTGTGAGTTGCAATTTCTATTTCTGTTCTAATTTGTGAGTATATTTTGAAATCATATAAAAGTGTTTTTTTGGTTAGAACAATAATAGCTTAGTTTTATTGGGATTGAGTAGTAATTGTGCTTCATTTAACCAGCTTTCAATTGACGTTAAGCCATCTTGTGTCATTAGGAGATGTTGAAAGTTGTTGGAGGAGCAGATAATAATGGAGTCATCAGTGTACTGAATGAGTGTACTTTGAAGAGAGGTGATATGAAGGTTATTTATGAAAATATTTTAAGCAGGGGTCCAAGAATGGATTCTTGAGGGACTCCTGTTCTATTAACCTGTTATTCTTACTGACTAGTTTGCCACCAAACACATTGCTGTCTTTTGGTTAAATATTTAGAGTACCATTTTTGGGTAAGTTGAGGGCATCCTAGTGTAGATTGTTATTGTAATACTTTATGATGTGACACTGTATGGAAGATCTTTGATAGGTTTAGCAGGATTACAGAAGTTAATTGGCCAGAGTCCATGGCTTTGTTCGCAGTATCTGTGAAGGATAATAGTTCGGTGGTAGTGCTGTGTGCTGGTCGAAAACCATGCCGGGTGGGTGCAAGGAGACTGTTATCTGAAAGATGTTTCATTAGTTGTATGTGCATGTACTTTTTTAGTAATTTAGTTAAAGGGGAGAGGATAGAGATGGCTCGATAATTTGTTAATTCATTATTTTTTCCTCCCTTGTATAATGGTATTATCATAGATTTTTTCCAGAGTTTGTGAACTTCAGAGTGTGTGATGGATCTATTAATCAGAATGCTAACTGGGTATGTTATTGTGTCTGCAGCAAGTTTTAAGTATTCTGATGGAAGGTTATCAGCTGAGAAGGAGCAAGGTTTTAGTTTGAGAAGAAGCTTGTGTATTAGTCAGGTAGGTACAGATTGTAGAGAGAAAGTAGATGATGTAGGTCTAGCTGTAGAAATTCCATGGTGAGGGGAGATATTTGTGCTGGGGTTGCTATTAATTTTCTTCATGTACTGCAGAGATAATACATCTTATCCTGGTTTGGGTGTAAGTGTGCCTGTACATAAACTACTTCTGAGATAATACACCTGATCCCAGATTGGGTGTAAGCGTGCCTTTATTTAAACTACTTCTGAGATAATACACCTGATCCCAGATTGGGTGTAAGCATGCCTTTATTTAAACTACTACTGAGATAATACACCTGATCCCAGATTGGGTGTAAGCATGCCTTTATTTAAACTACTTCTGAGATAATACACCTGATCCCAGATTGGGTGTAAGCGTGCCTTTATTTAAACTACTTCTGAGATAATACACCTGATCCCGGTTTGGGTGTAAGTGCACCTGTACTTAAACTACTTCAGAGCTAAAATACACCTGATCCCAGTTTGGGTGTAAGTGTGCCTGTACATAAACTACTGCAGAGATAATACACCTCATCCTGGTTTGGGTGTAAGTGTGCCTGTACTTAAACTACTTCAGAGATAATACACCTGATCCCAGATTGGGTGTAAGCGTGCCTTTATTTAAACTACTTCTGAGATAATACACCTGATCCCAGATTGGGTGTAAGCGTGCCTTTATTTAAACTACTACTGAGATAATACACCTGATCCCAGATTGGGTGTAAGTGTGCCTTTATTTAAACTACTTCTGAGATAATACACCTGATCCCAGATTGGGTGTAAGCGTGCCTTTATTTAAACTACTACTGAGATAATACACCTGATCCCGGCTTGGGTGTAAGTGCACTTGTACTTAAACTACTTCAGAGCTAAAATACACCTGATCCCAGTTTGGGTGTAAGTGTGCCTGTACATAAACTACTGCAGAGATAATACACCTCATCCTGGTTTGGGTGTAAGTGTGCCTGTACTTAAACTACTTCAGAGATAATGCACCTGATCTCAGTTTGGGTGCAGGTGTGCCTGTACATAAACTTCTGCTGAGATAATACACCCAATCCCAGTTTGGGTGTAAGTGTGCATGTACTTAAACTATAGCAGAGATAATAAACTTGAATCCAGAGCTTCTCTCATCAAAATTCACTACAGGACTGCCTAAAGACTATCTCCAAATACATATTTTTGACATGGTCTGACATCATTCCTCTAAGTAACTGATTTAAATAACTTACTCTTAGAACAACTACAAAGATAAGTCATGACACAGAGTCATGGCATAATACAATTCTGTATTTAATGGAAATAGTGTACCTGCTAACAATTATGAATAGAAACATTAGTTTATTTGATTGTCATATCTGCATATTTGATATGGCTTGATGTATACAGTGCTTAAATAAATGTTTGTTAGAAGCATGAAAGTTATGGTACAGCTGTTTGGCAAGGGGTACTCGGAGCTGTAGAATCAGTCCAGCCATCATTCTCATCCACATGTTGCCACAATCTGTGGGTCCAGATCTAAGGAGATGGCTGAGACAGACTGAGAAGCTTCATGGTGCAAGACTAGATAATTAGGACATGCCCTTTGTAACAGTATGAGGTGAAGATCAGGCACTCTGGGTAAAGGCAGACTGAGATCATCTGCTGGGATGGGATGACATTCATTTTGGTGCATTAGTGGATAGGCAAAGATAGACAAGGCTGGAATGACATTTTTGTAATAGAGGGTTTTACTGTTTCAGAATCCTTAGTATGACCAATGCAAATTGCTGCTAAAACTAGCCAAAGTGGTGTGAAGGGAGACAATGTAAAGGGTTCCTAACAACAAATATAGTTGCAAGTGTTTATGTTTTCTCTACCATAAACGGAAAGATTTTGTGTTACTTCTACTTTAGTAACCATTAACTGCTTGCATCACTTCACTGTCAGTGGTGCAGAAGGTAGCACGCTTGCCTTTGGTGCAGAAGGCAGGGGGTTCTATTCCCACACCACGTAGTTTGAAAACTGACAATGCAGTACTGCACTCTTGAGTGTGTCATCCTTCAGATAAGATGTTAAACCAAGGCCCCATCTGCTTGAGTTGGTGAATGGTAGCTCTGGTGGATGTAAAAGATCTTATGGCACCTATAAAAAGAGTACCAAACGTTCCCTGATATCTTGGTCAAATTTTCCCTAGTAGTGTAAATACCATTTCAGGTCTCCCCTGAAAACAGGCTATTAGCCTAATGGGACTAACCTGGTCAACAAAGCATAAATAAAACTTAATTTGTTTCAGTTTTAGCCCTGTTTTGCAAATGACAATTTGTAACACATCTTTTAGACAGTGCTAGTTAGCCTTTGTGTCATCTGTATGATCCTTTCCACAGTCAGCAACCAAAAGTACAGGAGACTTTTATAATCAAAACATAGAGGCAAAACAACTTATCTTTCCTAACCTCAATGTCATCTGGAAGGTGAAACAACTATTGTGGTCAGAAAGTGTGTACAACATATGGTTCGTTGGAGTCACTAATAACCTCAAACCAAACCTTATGTCAAAAACAAAGCCCTTTTATGTTTCCTTGTTATCCATTTTAATTTTGATTATTTTTACTTACTGTATGTCTTCCTCTTATCAGAACTGATAGGCAAAATATTGTGGCAGGCAAAAATGAAAGTTCTTGACCATTCATTTGCTAAACTTTGTTTACCTAGCTGCTGCATCTGAAAAGCGTGAAAAAAGAGGTCTATATTCCAGAGCACAAATGAGTCATGGCCCCAGAGTTACAATTATATATGTACAGCAGCAGCAACTGAAGAATGTAAAAGTCGGTAAAAGAAGTATAACAATAACTAATGGGGACTTGAATCAGCCACAACCAACTTTTCTTGGATGTTATGATAACAGCTTAGTACAAGTGATTTGGTTTGAATGCCAAAACAACAGCTAAGTACAGTGACCCAGTCTCACAGACTGCTACATTTATGGACAGATACTATGCTCAGTTAAATGCTTGCATTGAGGCATTGGTCCCCATCAGACACAAATACAATGCTATGTACAGGTGCAAACCCATATGGAGGAACTCTAGTATCAGTGGCAGATTAAGTGTATACCCCCCCCCCCCCGCTACACTGCATTTTTAGGAACATGCATAATCTGCCATATCCACTTTGGTTGTGTAGTCTCTAGGGAAACATTTAATCTGAACAAGCACATCAACATCTACGTGGCATGGAATGTCACACCTCTAGCAGCCTACATACATCTTGCATTCCAGAGCATTTTCTGAAAAATCAACTTGAAAAGAATATAATAAACAAATGTAAATATATTGCTAACAATAAAAGCTACTAAAACTGTACAAATAGCGGTGTTATTGGTAAGAAGTATTCTTTACAGTGAAAATAGTCACTGCATTCATAGTCTTTCCATAAATACTATACTATATCGTAATGCACACAAACCTAGAATTATATTTTTGCCAAACATTCACAAACAAATTGTCATATCTTGGGAACTGTAAAACTAGACATATGTTGTTTGAACACTTTTGTTAACCAGATATAAGCTTTCACATGACAACAAGAAATTCTTCCCAGGGTGATTGTTTTTTTGAGATATTTACAGAAATATAAAAACATACTTAATTCTACAATGAGCAATATAAATAAGGCTGAATATTTCTCAAGATATGCAACTTACAGTATTACTTATCAATTACTGTTTCTTCAACAATCTATAAGGTTTCAACTAATATTATGCAACAATTTGTAAGTCACTTGGTTTTTTAAGTATTAAGTATATTTGGAAATATCACATATTTTCATAATTACTGATAAACAACTAGCAAGATATGCAGTGATGTGCATATATGTGATATAAATGGACATTGGCAATTAATTAATGTTCCTGTGCCCCACCATGCCATGTCACACCATATCCCTCAATAACAAGTAGGGCTGTCAATTATGAAAATATGAACATAAACATGAAAATATCAATAATAAGTTGCAAACAATGATTAATTTCTGTACTGCAGGGCATCCTAGATTAACAATTTTAGTGATATTTTATTAATAATTCTTTGCTGTTTTTAATACTACCTATTATTAACTAGTAAATCACTTAGTTAAACAAGACATATCCCAAAAAAAGTCTGGATACCATAAGGTGCTATGGGTACTAACTGGAAGTATACAAAAAAAAGCACTATAGGCTTGAATGAGATGCATTTATACCTGACCAGGTAAGCACTCTTTGGGGAGGGAGTCACAAATAAACATGTATAATGGAATATATTTAAACACATGTTGTTGAATTCTTGCTTACTGCAGATATGAACAAAAAACAAATTCAGAAAAATAAAAGCGCTCATATAATCTGACTATTCTATTATTGGTCAGACCCAGTTTTTCTTAACTTTAGACCAGAGCAGAGTTGTGGGGGAGTTAAACCCTGTTCTGGAACAATAGGGAAAAAGTCTTCGATGCTCCTCTAACATAGGGGTGTCATTGCAGGACTCATACCCGCTCACTCTTACATTGGACATGCCCCTTTAGCCAATTTATGGAATGCCAACTGCACTACAGAAATTGTTCAGACTGGATAGAAAATAAGAACTCCATCCAAAACTCACGTGTTCAAGGGTATTCAAGGGGAAGGTATGCAGGCTGCTTTCATCCCCCTGTCCCCGTTGAGAACAAAAAGCAAAATCAGGCTCTTTCATTAATAAAGGTGGCACAGTTTTTTTCACAGGCAAATATAATTATTTAAGTAGCACCGATAAGTAATATATACAAGAATCTACAATTCACATAGTGTTAAGTGCTTACAGAATGTATGTTCTGTAATGGTTTACTAATAGTAAACTTTGTATATAAACATGAGAATACAGGGGTCATGAAGTTCAAACAGTCTGCCACACTGTATGATGCTCCATGCCATTTTCCTGGCTAGCCTTCAGGTTAGGGCAGTAACCTTTCAGCTCATAAGCAGTTAAAGTAGTTTGGTGTACATGATGCATACTTGGCATTAGGGTGAGCACTGTGTGTACGTGGCACTGGGGTGTGCATGGTGTGCACTTGGTACTAGGGTGTGCATGATGTGTACCTGGCACTGGGGTGTGCTTACTCAGCACTAGGTGTGCATGGTGTGTATGTGGTACTGGGGTGTGCATGGTGTGTACGTGGCTCTGGGGTGTGCATGGTGTATATTTGGCACTAGGGTGTGCATGGTGTGTACATGGCACTGGGGTGTGTATGGTATGTACTTGGCACTAGGGTGTGCATGCGTGTACCTGGTACTGGGGTGTGCTTGCTGCATACTTGGCACTAGGGTGTGCATGGTGTGTACTTGGAACTAAGGTATGCATGGTGTGTACCTGGCACTGGGGTGTGCTTGGTGCATACTTGGCACTGGGGTGTGCTTGATGTGCACTTGGCACTAGGGTGTGCATGGTGTGCACCTGACACTAGGGTGTGCTTGCTGCATACTTGGCACTAGTGTGTGCATAGTGTGTACTTGGCGCTAGGGTGTGTATGGTGTGTACCTGGCACTGGGGTGTGCTTGGTGCATACTTGGCACTGGGGTGTGCTTGGTGTGTAACTGGCACTAGGGTGTGCATGGTCCATACTTGGCGCTAGGGTGTACATGGTGTGTAGTAATCGTTTGCTTATGTTGTCATTCACTTGTACTATAGTACCTACTTGGTTGCTTATCTTGCTGTGACTTAAAAGTAACACATAGGTTCATACTAGGCTATCTGCCCTAGGGCATTTACAAGCCTAGCCAGAGTGTGTTTGGCTTTCGCCACCCCTTGGAATGAGTTTACTGTGCCCTTTTTAAGGTTGTGTTTACTGTGCCTCTGTCTAGTAGTGACACAGAAGTGATCCCCGGGGTAAACCTATGATCTCCCATCCACTCGTCAAGATTTTTCTTGAAGAGAGTCAGTGAGGGGCTCTGCCAAACATGGACTGGGATTCTATTCCAGAGTGAAGGGAGCCTCTGGGTTATGAATCTGTCCCTCCAGCATGTCCTATTTATTTCTGTGCTGAAGTTCAAGTCACTTGATCGCATAGCTCTAAGGGATTTGGATTTTCTGAGGTGGAGCATGTCCATTAATTCAGGGTTGGACATGGCTTTGTACGTCAGGCATAGATCGCCTCTGAGTAGGTGGTATGCAGCTGAGTAGAGCTGGAGTTTCTTTAGCCGAGCAGCATATGGCATCTGCTCAAGTCCCTTGATCCTCTTAGTGTGGTACTTTTGGGGTCTTCTAGTTGCTGCAGGTGTCAGGTAAGGTACATCCCAAATGGGGCATTGTACTCAATTATGGGCTTGATGAGGGATGAGTAAAGGGGCACAATGACCTCCCTTGATCTAGATGTGAATCCTTGCATGATAAGGTGGGCTATATAGAAGGTATTCCTAACTACTTTGGCAATGTGGTTGTCAAAGGAGAGGTTACTATCAACTTGGGTCCCCAGGTCCCTAATTACTTCTTCTGTACTTAATGGATTACCTCCTATGTGGTAATTTGTGGGCACTTTGTTTTTGCCAAAGGGTATAACT
Source organism: Protopterus annectens (assembly GCF_019279795.1). Taxonomy (NCBI): domain Eukaryota; kingdom Metazoa; phylum Chordata; order Ceratodontiformes; family Protopteridae; genus Protopterus; species Protopterus annectens. The sequence continues at coordinate 79,832,677 of NC_056737.1, forward strand.
ATACACTTTTTGGCATTTAGTTTAAGGCCATGGCTCTGGCACCAGTTATCCGTCTCTATGAGATCCTTTTGGAGGATGCTTGTGTCAGTTGGAGAGTCAATTATGGTGCCCAGTTTGCAGTCATCTGCGAACTTGGTCAGCCACAGTCCTCCCATGTTAGCCTGTACCTCAGAAAAATATATTCCGAATAAGAGAGGTCCCAGGACCAAGCCCTGTGGGATGCCACTTGTAACTGGTTTAGAGTCTGACATGGCTCCAGCAATTCTGACCATATTGATACAATTGTGATGATAAGCTGTAACCAGTTTCTCAGAAATATAACAAATACACTGGAAGACTTGTTAGGCACAACCTGAATACTATAAATAGCAATAACCAAATCTTTTTGAGGGAGAATGCCTAAAGTTAGTGTAACAATTAGAGCATCAGCACTTTACCAAAAGGATTAAGGCTATATGCTCCATCACACAGTCCTGGGTTTAAATCCCTTAGATTCCACTTTCCTACCTGCAATGCCTGACCTTGAGCAAGTCCTTAACCAGTTAATGCTCCAAAGTTACCCATGAAAAGAGTCACATGTGGTTAGCGGAATTATTTAATTAACAAATAAATTAAGAAGGAAAAAGATAGCAAAGATTATGAGGAGCCTGAAATATTTCACAATCCAGGCTTGTTTATGTAGAACAACTGAATAATTTATTCTGCTGTTTAAATGGTAAAAAACTTGCATAAATCATATTCCACTCACTAAAGTAGTGGTGCTTGTGGAAAGACATTAATTTCACTTAGCTCAGTTATTATTTTAAGGTTTTAATTAGAATATAATGCTCTCAGTACTGAATAAATCAGCCCTATAACTTGTCTACTGGATTGCTTACAAATGAATTTCCTTTCTATGTATTAAAAATAAATAATACTTATTAAATAGGTGCATTTTGATGAGGCCCACATGCAAATTTTATGCGCTCACATTCTTAACCACTTTTATGATAAGGGTCAGAGTGGTGGCAAGCTGAACAAAGATATCCATCCATAGCAGCAGTCTCTCTCTCTTTCTCTCTCATCCCATACTCCCAGGCAAGCCAAGAGACATAATTTGAACAGTGCGCCAAGTGTCTGCTCCTGGGCTTCCTTCCTGTGGGTACTGCCTGGTACAGCTCCTATGAGTGTTGATAGAGCAACTTCACTAAATGCCCAAAAAATACCTGAAGTGACAACTCTCCATCCAGATGAACATCAGCTCTACTGTAACATCTTTCCCAGAATGACAATATCCTCGTTCTTTTGCAGAAAATGAGTATTGCAACTCCTCAAAGCAACCCCATTTCCACCAGCTATTCAGTAATATCATCTTGGCCACTACCCTAACTGATTACCACAGATGAGGATAAGGACATAGCTGGGTAGGACAACTGACAGCATCATCTGGTTAACCAAGAATAAATAAATAAATGTAACTAATGAAAGAAAGTCTTAAATATTTATTAATGCAAACTGAATTTTATTTTGTTGTGTGACACGGGATCTGCATGCCTAAAGCACAGGAAACTCCAACCTGCAAATTACTTTTTGTATTGTGTACTGGGTGCAGATTGCAGCTTGTGGGATTTGAAGTAACATTTCCAAATCTTTCTGTGCAACATGCAAGAAATGGACTATCCAGCTAGCCCACCTTTTGAACTGTTGTAATTTAAACAGTATTACACACACACACACTTATGTGCTTTCATCTGAAGCACTTTTCATATCTGGAGCATTTCTCCCCGGGCCTCCGCTGAAGACAGGATCTGTGGAACCTAGTCGGACTTTCCCGGTCAACAAATGTTAAATAAAAATTAAATAAATAAAAATATCTTCAAAGCAGCACAAAAACCAACTGCACTGGCTTCTCTCTAGTGGTATGAAATTCCCATTCAGAGTAAAGCAGCTGTTTTCAGAGATTGCCTCTCCATTCAGAGAAGCAGCCATAAATAATTCATTCATCCATTCTGACACTCCTGTACTGGTACTTCCTGTGTTGTTGCTCTACATTTAGGTGCAAATTAATTACATTGCTTTTTTGGCTGGCCATGGTTCCCCCTTGAAGTTGTGGCCACCTATTTTGCAAGTGCGTACTATAAACAAACTCCAAAATAAAAAGAAGAAACTTATTGTCTGAAAAAATAAACACCACATACTCTAAAATTGAACTCAGTAGGCTAAACAAAGAACTTAGAAGCAAAACCAAATCCTCCAAATATAAGTAAGAGTGAACTAAAAATTGGCAGCTATGTAATGGGTAACCTTGAAGCCTTTTCTACAATGTCAGAAACATTTGAAGCAACACCTAGAACTGCAGCTAATATATAACAACACATACTCTTGCCCAGAATATGTAGCCAACGTACTAGCAGATACACTTAGCTCAGACTTTAAACTCTTATTTACTCCAACTTTCTCTCACAAATTATCATGTCCACTTCTCCTCTTCAGATCATCTTGTAGAAAGTCTTGAGGGCACTCTCCAAGGCCAAGAGCACCAGCTCCGTAGGTGCAGACAATGTACCAAGGTGCTTTCTTGTCAGCACCAAGCACAGCTTTACAGATTAGCTACTAAACTTATTCAATCTCTGCCTCTGTCTCTCAACACTGGATTCATGCCTGGGGTGTGCAGAACTGATGTAGCCATCCACTCCACAAGAGAGACCCCACTACTGACCCTGGTAACTACAGAGCAATAGCTTTCTGTGTAAGGCAATAGAATGTATCAATACAGATCTTAATAATAAGGACATTGGTACTCACTTATCTCAAATCAGTTTGGGTTTGTTAAAGGTAGAGCCTGCCTCTTAGACTTAGTGGGCATCTTTGAACAAGTCACCTTTTCACTCATTGCAGGCAGTTCAGTACACACACTGCTTACCTCAATCTAGTAAAGTACTTTGACAACATCCCACATTCTGGCATTATCAACATACTATCCAAACTAACTGTTAACCCTTATGCAACCCTCTAGATAGCAGACTGACTTACTAACAGAACTAAATCTATTAGTGCAGGGGGCATGTTCTCATCAAAAAGGGTTGTTACTAATAGCATTCCGCAGGGACTGGTCCTTATGCCACTTTTATTTGGAAAGTATTTCTCTAATGTCAAAGACGATATCAAGGGCCTATGGCTAACCAAGTTTGCTGATGACTGTAAGCTTGGTGCAATCAGAAAATCTCTAGCTGACTCTCAGACTCTCTGTGAGGGGCTAACAAATTTAAATATTTGGTGCCAGGACCAAGGCCTAGAAATATAGTTTAGTATAGTATCATTTGGCAAACATGGACACGTTTGCACGTACCAAATAGATTACATCATTTTGAAAATTTTACACAGCTGTTAGGGGCCTGAGAACTTTCATTGACAAGAAACCATCTTTTAACCACCATGCATCTATTGTCATTAGGAATTCCTTTCTAGCCAGATTGATTACCAGGGGTATATCTTATATGTCAAGTGAAGTTATTATCTCTCTCTACTCTTCCCTTATTAGATCCATAATGGACTATACTGTCTCTTTTGGTATGTGTTTAAACATATGGCTCAGATTGAATGACTGCAGCATTTCATAACAAATAAAATCCAAGGCATGTCTTCCATGCATTGTGTAGATCACTTTAAAGCATGTTCTGTCTTTTTTATTTTTCTTACAGGGTTTTTAGGTGGGGACCTTTGCCTTGCCAACAGAGCTTCAAAGCATCTAGTCCTACGCAAACTTCTACATGTTTGTAAAACAAACAATACCTTCTACACTTGGTCAGAAGAACTGAACTTCCACTGAAGTACAAATAGGACCTACTGCAAAAGAGACACCCCTTTTTTCAAATAATCCCTCTTGTATAGGAAGACTTGCCTTAAATGTAAAGCAAAGTATCTCCTTGATCCTCTTCAAAAGCAGCCTGGTAGAGTTTGTGGAATACCTTAAATTCAACCCTGGTCTGACCCCTCAAATAGGTTCATAGGTAGGTACTAGGCTATTGGCCCTAGGGCCTATATAAACCTAGCCAAAAAGGTACCCTGGTTTTTGCTACCCAAGAAAATTATTTTCATGTGCCCCTGTCGAGCAGAGCCACAGAGGTGATCCCCAAGGTGAATTTCTTATTCCCCATCCAATCATCAAGATTTTTCTTGAAGAGTGCTAATGAGGAGCTTTGTTTGATATAGATAGGTAGTTTGTTCCAGAGTATGGGAAGTCTCTGGGACAGGAATCTATCACTCCAGCATGTTCTGTTTATTGTGGTGACAAGGTTTAGGTCTCTAGAGCCTGTAACTCGGAGGGATTGGGATTTCTTTAAGTGGAGCATGTCCAACAGCTCTGGGTTTGACAAAGCTTTGTATGTTAGGCAGAGATCACCTCTGAGTAGGCGATATGCGACAGAGTAAAGCTGGAGTTTTTTGAGATGGTCTGCATAGGGCATCTGTTTGAGGCTGGCAATCCTCTTTGTGAGGTATTTCTGGGGCCTTTCCAGTTGTTGTAGATGTCTTGTGAGGACATACCAAAAGGGGCATTGCACTCTATAATGGGTCTAATGAGTGACGAGTAGAGGGGAACAATGACCTCTTTTTTCCTGGATGAGAAACCTTTTGTGATGAGGTGTGCCACATCGAAGGATTTCCTGGCTACTGTGGTGATGTCATTATCAAAGGAGACTACTGTCCACCTGTGTCCCAAGGTCTCTTATCACACTTTCGGTGTTAAGCAGACTGCCACCTATGTGGTAGCTCAGGGGTACAGAGTTTTTACCAAAGGGGATGTCAATGCACTTTTTGGCATTGAGATTGAGGCCATGGCTTTGACACCTGTCATCTGTCTCGGTGAGGCCCTTTTGTAGGATGTCCACATCGTTAGGAGTTTCGATTATGGCTCCTAGTTTGCAGTCATCTGTGACCTTCTGTGATAGCCTGTACTTCAGAAAAGTAGATACCAAACAGGAGAGGACCCAGGACTGAACCCTGTGGTACTCCACTTATCACTGGTCTGAAGTCGAATTTGGAGTCTGCTTCTTTCACAGTGTGGGTTCTGTCAGTGAGCCAGTTGGCAACCCATCTTGTGACAGGGATTTATACCTAGTTTAATGAGTTTATCTACAATTCCAGAGTGGTGGATGGTGTCAAAAGCCTTGGTGAGATCTAGATTGGCTGTGTGAACCACCTTACCCTCGTCTATGGCTTTGGTGACTGCTTCAAAGAAATCTATCAGGTTTAGGAGACATGATCTGCCTTTTACAAACCCGAACTGGGTGGGGTCCAGAGTTTGGAGATTACCAATTTCTTTGTTTATAAGTTCCATGATGATATGTTCCATGGCCTTGCAGACCAAGCTCATTAGGCTAATGGGGCAGTAGTTCCCAGGGTCTGTGGTGGATCCCCCTTTGTGGAGTATGATAACCATCACTGTGTGCCATTCAGTGGGGACAAAGCCTGAGGTGAGGCTATGATTGAACATGGTGCTTAGGTGGGGTGCCAGTATGTTCTGTAGTTCGTGTAGAACATAGCCTGGGATGTTCACATGTCCCATGGATGCTGTGTTCTTGGCTTTGGAGAGTGTGCTTTTTTACCTGTGCAGCCCTGATTACAGGAACTTTGCATTCTTCCATTATAGAGATGGGCCCTTTAGCTGGTGAGAGGTGGTAAAGTTAGCACTGAACCTATCTGCCAGGATATTGGCAATATCAGTTGGTTCTGTATATTTAGTGCCATTGTGCTGTAACTCAGAGCAGATCTGAGTGTTGCCATTGAGATTCTTGACAAAGCTATAGAATGTTTTGTGGTTGTCTTTAGAATCAGTGGCAATTTTGTTTTTGTAACTAGCTTTGGAGGATTTTATGAGGGATCTCAGCATCTTACTGACAGGGAGTTCCTCCAATCATGGAATTTTACTCTTTTTTTGCAACAGTTTCTTTCTTCTGTTGTAGAGTTTGTCTATGGCAGAGGACTACCAGATTGGCTTCCTTTTTTTTTGGAGGATAGCATCTTGTTTCTGTTAGGGATAGCATGATTCATGCACTCGTGTAAGTGCTTATAAAGTGCATTTGTGTAGGATTCAGCAGTTGTACCTCTATTGTCCATCTGCATGGGTGTCGTGAAGTTTGCCACTTCTGTCTTAAGAAGCGTGAAGTTGGCTTTGGAAAAATTTTTGACGGTGGTTTCCCTAATGGGGGGTGGGGGCAAGATGTGGATGTCTAGGGTGATTAGCTTGTGGTCGGATCTGACCAACAAGGAATTGACCTCTGGTGTGGAACACCGGTCACCCATGTTGGTAATGACCAGGTCTAGGATATTGCTGACTCTGGTGGGGGTGTGAATAAGCTGATCCAAGGCATTGGAATTTATGAATTCCAGAAAATGTTGAGGAAAGAGTTAGTACATGAGCAGTTTCCTAGTTAATGGTGGGGTAGTTGAAATTGCCCATTATTTGGGTGTTGGGTTGTACCCTAATATTTTCCAGTGTATCAAGAAATGAGGAGTGGGAATCTTGGGGCATGGTGGGGGATTTGTAACAAGTTACAATCTGGATTGCAGCCTTGCTCAGAGTTAGTTGTACTTGGATAATCTCGGGTGCATTATGCTGAGCAACTAGCCTGGAGGTGTGGATATCCTTAATGAATATGGACACGCCTCCACCTTTAGTGTTTCAGTCCAGGTTAGATGGCCGAAAGGTGTGGTATGAATTATAGCCTGGTAATGCAGGGGTGCTCTCTGCAGCCTTGAACCAGGTCTCTGTCACTGCACAGATGTTGATGTTCTCCATTTTAAGGAGTGTCTCAAGTGAATGCATTTTGAGGTTTAGACTTCTAGCATTGAGTAGCATTACCCTCAGATTTTGCTTGCTTGTACCTGTTACGGTGGTGAATTTGTCATTTGAACCTTGCCTAAAAAAGGCACTATAGGGTGGCAAGAGCCTTAGCCAGTATCCGGAATCCCAAGGGCAACAGGTGCAGGCCATCTCTGGCAAAGCATTGTGGTCTGTCGATCATGTCATCCCAGGCAGACAAATACTGGATCCCCTTAGAATCACACCAGAAGCTTAGCCAATTGTTGAAGACAATCATTTTGTCCTTGTACTGTGGTATCATTCTGGGTGATGGCAGGATGCTTCTCAGAGCTAGGGTCATACCTGCCTGGGCTACAAGATCAGAGAGCTCATCTATGTCTCTTTTCATGTCATCCAGGGAGGTACATCTCAAGTCATTCACACCAACACGGACAATGACAGAGTCATATTTGTTCTTGTTGTGGAGTGACCTGAGTGCTTACATTATGTGGCGGATCATGGCACCTGACAGGCAGCTGACAGTAACTTTCTCCTTGTTTAGCCTGGTGAGTGGAACATCAGTGTGCCTGACTATAGAGTCACCTATGACTAGAGTGTTGGGTACGTTGTTATGCTTTATGGGCTGCGGTTGAGTGGCACACTGAGTTTGTGGGCTATGTGTCATTTGGGTTGTGTTGGGGGGGTGGAGGTTGCTTGTGTTTCTGCTTTGGAGGTCTCTGTTGCTTGAGCAGATTTTTATTGACAGCCTCTGTGAATGTAGGTGTGTGTTTTGTGTTGCTATGTGTGTGTTTTGGTGGTGTAGGTTTTGAGGGACTATGTGATGAGTGTGGTGTGGACAAGTGTTTACCTTCTCCTCTTGACTGTCTAGTCCAGTCTTGGGTGAAGAGAGCTTTGCTTCCAGTTTGGCTATATAAGTGCATCTCTCAAAGGTTGTAGTGTTGGGTGGTAGGAGGAGAGGGTTGTCTGTGTACATGAGGCAATTGCTGCATTGCCCCAAGATGCCCAGATTCATCAGGTAGATAGGAGAAAACACCGGGAGCTGGCCCTTAGACATGACTAGATAAGTCCTTATTTATTAAGTACTAAAAACTATTTTCCTCTAGGCAAGTGAAGAAAGTTGAGTGCTGTAGTAATTTGTAGCTTATTTAGTGCTTACAACGAGCTCTGAACAAGTGCTGAGCTCAAAGAAACAGATTTGAGTGCTAAAACTAAAAAACTGGTTAGTTCCCCTTAATGAATGGGGAAGAAATTAGATAGTAGTTACTTTGTGTTTTAGCAGACTGTCAAAGTGAACTTTTGAGGCTATGTTGCAAATGATCTATCTGATCAACAGCCTAGTATGAACGTTTGAACCAAGAAAAGCTACTACAAATGCATTGAAACATTGCTCATTATAAGCCATTGCTCTCCATTCTGGCTCTGAGAAAACTTCTGTATTGTAGGGAGATGGCAGGTTTCTACACTGCTCAATGTAGTTTAGAAGCATATAATTGAAAATGTGTGCAATCATTTCTGATATTCTGCAATCTGCAAGGACTACATCTGTTGTTGCTCTTAGTCTTGCTCTGTTTTGCATTTCCATTATCAAATTTTATCATATACCATACATTTTGCCCCCTTGTTACATACTATGTAACATATTTTGGTAAAAAAATGCTGTCATAAGTGACGAGAAAAGGGATATGAATAAATATTTATATACTAATTGAGGATTTTTCAAGCCCATGGCATTAATGCTGTATCCCAAAACATATATTCATGTACTTTTTTCATTGTGAGATGGGCCTGTATGAGTACAAGGCAAGACCATTATTTTGTTTTATTTACTTATCTAGAGGAAAACATGTAGAGGCTTAGGTCGACTGCATTAACTGGCTGCAAATGGATATATTTCACACCACCCAGATTGTCTATTAATATAAAATATAGACTATTTTGACAGCTAGATATATATAAAAGTACTTTAGAAACAGAATGATTCAAAACAAGTGACAAGCACTCACTAAACTGCTGGGATAGCGTTCCTTACTTTTTCAGTATCCTCTTATTCTTTGCATTACCTAAGCTATGTTTCACTTGACAACTTTTTGACCCTAATTTCTTGTCTGTCAATGTCTATGTCTCCTTGCTTCTCCATAATAATTTAAAAGCTATTCCATCTCTTCCATATAACTGTGCATGTGTCTCAAATTTCTGTTGAATATTATCTCTGCGACAAATCAGGGTCAGCCTTAGGTCAAGCAGTGCCCTATGAAAATGGGCTCCACAGTGCCCCCATTCTGGTCTATTTACACCATTCAGTTTACTGGAAAAGCGCCCCTGCTAGAGCGGCGCCCTGGGCAGCTGCCTAGTTGGCCTATGCCTAAGACCGGCTATGTGACTAATTCATTAGTTGACACAGTATGAAAATACTTTGTTTTGCTTTTTTACAGAAACTATATATCTCCTGTCTCAGTTACTTCCAACTGTTATAACCCTGTTCTTATATTCTCTGCATTTGTCCGTGTATCTCTTGTCTCAGTTACTTCCAACTGTTATAACCCTGTTCTTATATTCTCTGCATTTGTCCGTGTATCTCCTGTCTCAGTTACTTTCAACTGTTATAACCCTGTTGTTATATTCTCTGTATTTGTCCGTGTATCTCCTGTCTCAGTTACTTCCAACTGTTATAACCCTGTTCTTATATTCTCTGCATTTGTCCGTGTTGCTTCACAAAGTATGTAGTTTTAAGTGAAGTCATGTTCATATGTCTGTCACTGTACCTATAATGTTCATTTTTCTTTTTACTTTGCCTATACAATGGTTAAAAAAGACCCACTTCAAATCAGTCTGCCATTTCTGTCAGAAAACACTAAATAAATGAATGAATGAATGAATTAATGAATGAATGAAAGAAGGAAACAGTTACTGAACGAATCACTATCAGGAGCTTTTCTCCAGGGGCCTCCACTGAAAATAGGTTTCTAACTCAGTCGGACTTTCTCAGTCAATAAATGTCAACAAATAAATAAATCAGTTACTATTTCTTCTAATCCACTTTTCTTTCCTCATGGTTTGTAAGGACACATGTAGAATAGAAGCTTGATTAGGTGACAGTCACTTAGCTGTTTCTGCAACATGCAGGTGTGCTGGGTACCTGATGGACTTCACAACTTCCATGCTGTGATCACTTAACTTTGTGGTCTTTCACTGCTGTTTAACAAGACCCAAATTACCTTAATGGCTTCCCTGACACTGCATATTATGATCTACTGGTGTTAAGTACATACAACGACTGCTTATTGCATAAATGAGTCAGTATCATTATACCCACAAAATAATGTAAGAGTTCTGTGTTTTTTATTATTATTAAATAATGAGACACAAATAAGTACTAATAACACCCACCATGATCTCCGTGCTTTAACCTGACAGGAAAAGAAACAAACAAGGAAATATATAAATGATTAAACATATAAGGTAGAGAGGTAGCTTAACATATGGGTTTAAGCTACATATGTAAGTTAACTGAGTTAACTAATCTGAAATATTTATTCAGTTTGTCACCTCATTTACCAATAGTTTTGATATCAATGTAAAGGAATAGGGCTATGAACTGTTAACAAGCTCTTTGCTGCAGTCAAGAGTTTAATTGCCTCAGTCTGTATTATACAGTAAACTGAAGTTAACCAGAACTCAAGCAACCAGCACTCTCAAGAACCGGCAAAAAATATCAAAGAAATACCATACAATTTTCATGTGTTGCACTTTCTATTTTATCCCAGCAGAAACATACCTTACGTTTTTAGAGTTTTAGAGTTTTAAAAAGGAAGACAGGAATAAATTCCCTCTCTCCCCAACCTTAGAATAAGTCAAACCAAACAAATAGTATAGGGTACAGTAAAAGTCAGGCCTATTTTTAATAGTAACTCTCAAGTAACCAGAAACTACAGTTATTCTGCATCTACCAATCCCCATAGGTGCCAGTTAACTGAGAGTTTACTGCATTCCCCATTGAGACACAACAAAAATACCTAGTCCTGACACTTGACCCTTCACTATCTTTCAAACCACACAGTCCTAAAAACTGTGTCATGCTTAATGTCGTGCTACAGAATACCACACCTTCTTAGTCCAGGGGTTAGACTTGAACCAGACAGAAACATCTCAATAGCCAAACCTGAATACTGTCTACCCATAATTACCCTACTCACCAGTACTACCACTGAAAACACTACCAACACTAGTAAATAAAATATCTAGATTCACGTACCTTGCAAAAGATAGAACATATTACTATAAGTTACAACCTTAACCAACTCTCAGTCATCAGCAGTGCAACCCTATTACTTAATATATTTCTTTACAAAATAATAAATTGCAATATTGCCCTACCTTTAAGAAAACATGTTATAATCAACACTTATAACTCCTCCCTCAGAAACAACAATCAAAACAGTTTAGAATTAATCAGACCTCCATTTGGCTTTGCAAAAGGACAGAGCATTCTGTAAATTAGGCCCAGCATCTTGGAGTAAAATTCGAAGTAATATCAGAAATGAAACAAGCATCACAACTTTCTAAATAAATTTGAAAGAATTGTTCCCAAAGAAGCACAGAGGCACATTTAAAAGACATTGCTTAGAACAATGGCACACTCTAGGCCGCATAATCGTATACCAGTTAAACTATAATGTTCATGTAGAATTTCTGTATGTAGATATGTAAATAGGAAGGTAAGACATTTTTAGCTCATAATTCAAACAAGCAACCACAAAACCAGAGACTCGACTGAAATAATGCAACAATAATCCGAAAAAGAATTCAGACTTGAGGCGAAAACATAACCACTGAAGCTTTATTGGAATAAACACCAGTAATAACCATATAAAACATTTCCGTCAGTAAAAATCCCTGACTTCATCAGATACACAAGTAAAAATTCAAAAGGTGTTTAAATACTAGTCACAGGGTGCACTGATTAAAGAAACAGTGATCAATTAGTATTTAAAGCACCAATTACTGTTAAAAACATTTGCTGTGTTGACTCCTTTGGCTACAGTCAGCCATTAAACAATATACATTGCATCCAGCATAAATTACCTGCCATATAACCTGATATTTAAAACGTAAAAAATATATAAAATTTGTATAAAAAATGTTTATAATAATACTAAGCTGAAAAATATACATATATGTATGTCTGATGCACAAAATGCCGTATTTATAGCTGTAGAATTTATATACATTGTCACAGTTTTGCTGCTCTTAACTTGAGCAGTGGCACGATAGATATATTGTCATTTAAACCTGGTGTTCTGTTAGCTTCCAATATGATTTGCCAATAAGTCTCCCGGTACTCTAATTTAGTTTCCCAAGGGCCACCTCTAGTTTCTCTGGGCAAAATTTCCAAGACAAAAAAACTTAGACTTGGCTTGATTGCACAACAGGATATGCCTGTACAAAGCATTTTTCGAATTTTGTTCCTGTATTTCGTACAAGTGTTCATATATTCTACGTTTCAAGTGTCTTTCTGTTTTCCCGACGTAGAACCCATCACACATCTGGCACATAGCTACTATGTAAATAGTCACTCAAGAACTCTATATGCTTATTATGATTTCTTTTTACTCTGTTATAAACCAATTGTTATGCTTGCTACATTTGTTTGTGTTGTATACAAATGATACAGTTACACATTTTCCTACTCAGGCAAATCTGTAAATAAATACTCTTGCATTAGTCAATAACCCTATGTGAATGCTACAACAACTTAAAAACTTACAATGTAAATCACGATACTCATGTACAGTGAAAGAATTTATTTTTAACTTAGAAGAATAATGTTATAGTAACCAAATAAATCATATTGTTATGCTCTTTGAGACCAGATTGTGGCAGAAAAGAGTCAGTTGGTAGCCCACCTAACAAACATAAAATAAATACATACAAACGTATGTACATACACGTATAAATACATGAATATGTAATGGATGACTCTGACCAAGTCACTTACGCAAATGGTGTACTGGGGCAATTGAGTAGTTTCTTTGACCACATACTCATTCACTAGCTATGAACCTATAATGTGAAGGGTTCTGTGACTACCAGTGAAGTAACAGCTAATTATATACAAATAAAACAAACATAAAATACAACAAAAGAGGAAGACCTCTGACCCATTAAGACCATCCAAAGCTATACTGCTGTAGTTGCCCGTCCATGGCTCTCGCTCAACTTCTTCTGTTGCTAAGTAGGGATTTTGTTTGTTTGCACCACTAATCAAACTGCGAGAAGTAATTTTTAGTGCAAACAGTAAAGAATTAAAAGTTCCACTATGAAGGCTGGGGAACATGTATCCAAGCTGGTTCCCATCATGGTGGGTCCAGGAAGAACTACTACCTAAAAAGAAGATAGCCTTTCATCTGGAGAGTGTTTTATTGTTGTCTCTGATGGTCACATCTAATCTGTTGTCTGATCCATTTGAAGCCCTTATTTGTACAGCCTGCTTATTAATAGCTATAAAATCAGACAACTGACTCTTGTGGATGTAATTAATAGACCAGTGGCCCTTGACATTTGTTGTCAACTGGATAAGAGCTACTGTGTAAAGTGATCACATCTTATTTATTATGGTCTATCAGAAAAGTGAGGTGGAGTCAGCTTTGAGAGAAGTGTCTCTGATTGGCCCTGTCTTACTGGTAATTTTCATTGGGTAAAGTATTAGTATTTCATTAGCATGACAGTCAGTAAGGCCAATGGGACACATGCCACAGCTCTGGGTAAATGGGGAGAGGAGGATGTGTATAGTTCCTATCCTGTTTTTATGCCTATATTTCCATTTAACAGGTGATATTTTTATCATCTCGGAAGGAGAAAACAAAGACCTCCTTGACTTCTTCAAACATATAGGCAGTTCTATCTCCTTCCTGCCTTTTATCTCCCATCATAACAATGACTCTTTTAATTTCCTTGATGTTATGTTACAATTTCCAAAGACGTGAGCACAGACAGGCTTACCAATAACTGTTACAGAAAAGCTACAGGGGTGGATTTCATAATGCACAACAGCAGTATGCACCCACAGATCATAAAGAGAAATGTAATAAAATCACAGGACTGAAACTCTCCAGAGTTTCAAAAGAATTGTGGAGTTCATTAAAAATATTGCAAATCTCTAAAAAGATTGCCTGGTCAGGGAATACAATAACTGTATGCTCAATGCCATCCTTAACCCCATCAGTGACCTTAAACAGAACAACGACCCATCATTACTACAACCCATAAGACGTCTTATGAGAGGTTACAGAAGCATCTACAGAGACCTCAAAATGTGACCAAGGAAAGGAGTATGACCCGCACATACTCAACTGATTACAAGCAAATTAGGAAAGTGATAAATTAGGAAAGTGATAACCAACAATTTGGTTACTATTACAGATAATAAACAGATACATAATATTCTGGAAAAAAAACAAGCTTTATATTCAAGAGAGCCAAGAGCATCAGAGACTATGCAGAGAGTAAGGACAGCAGTGACAATTGTGGCCCTCAAAGGCACCTTCAGCTGTGGTCCACCGAACTGCAAATATTGCACTCTCATGAGAAACACTGACAGCTCCATCTGCCCAGTGTCAAGTAAAACATTTTGGAGCCTCTCTTACAGAAACTATGAAACTGAAAGTGTGGTTTTAGGGGAAACATGCAAGTCATCTAACTCTTTTTTTTTAAGTTGGCAAAACTATCAACAAACTAAAGAGATGTATTGCCCTGCACCTGTCAGAAGTCAAATAAAAATAATGAGGAATTCACTAGCCAAACACGTCTCAGAGTTTCCTAATCACAAAAGGCTTTCTTTCCACATTCTGCACTCAATTAATATCCTCACAGGGGAAGCAAAATTGCCACCCTTGAGAAAAAAAAAGGGAGACGCAGATTACTCTGGATGTATATAAAGAACAGAACATTACTGTTCAATAAAAGTTATTAACCTGTAGAAATTAAGCCACAAATTGTTTTAATAACCCACTTCTTGTATCCACCACAGTCCTCCAATGACCCACCCCAGCAGTGACATCAGAAGCCAATTCTCAACCCACCACTTGAGACCACACCTGCCAGAAAACCAGGAAGCAGGGCTATGCCTATTCTCCTATTCTCATACCCCCTGCTGAGTATCTAGTTAATATATAACCTCCCTGGGCTTAAACGTCCTCTTCTTATGGACCAGGATCAAGAGACCATCCCTGTATACAAGGGGACCATATAGAGGCTACAACTAGGAGCTTTGGATCTAGGATACCCTGGGAATACACTAATCAGACAAAGAAAGTTCCTGATCAGCCCTCCCCATAAGTCCTAAGTTCATAGGTATATACTAGGCTAATGACAACTAGAGCCTTCATAAGCCTAGCCGTGCAACCCAACCTAATTGTGCCTTCGTGTACCTTGGGTATTAGTAGGGGTATGTTAATTTAGTGGGTTAGCCACTAGTGTTCTAGTGCTGTTTATTTTGTGGATGTGCAAAAGTTTCATCATGGCTGGAGCTGAGGATGCCTTATATGACAGGCATAGACTGCCCCTCAGTAACTTGTAGGATACTGAGTATAGATATCAGGACTTAAGGTGATCTGTGTAGAACAGTGTGTTAATACCCTAGATTCTACTGGTGAGGAGCCTCTGTGGGCATTCCAACTGTTGTAAATGCCTGGTCAGGTGAATGCCAAGGGGGGCATTGTACACAGTGATGGGTCTGATAAGGACCGAATAAAGTGGTACTATAACTTCCTTGTACCTGGCTGGCATTGCTTTACTTATAAGTTGGGAATCATAGAATAACTTTCTTACTATCTTGAATATGTGCTGGTTGAAGGTCAGATTACTGTCTACATATGTTCTCAGACCTCTACTACTGGGTTAACTCTTAAGGGTGTTTTATCAATGAAGTAATTGCATTATCTGGATGTTTTACCATAGAACACTGCAATACACTTATTGGTGTTGAGTTTTAAATGATGGCTTTGACACCAGTCATTTGTATTAGACCTTCTTGTAATATTTTTGTGTCATGGGGGAATCTATGATAGCTCTCAGTTTACAGTCATCTGTGAACATGTTGGACCAGAGGCCCTTGACATTAGTTTTGACTTCTGAGAAACAGAAGTCAAACAGGAGCTGACCCAACATGGATCCCTGAGGTACTCTGCTGATGACCGGTCTCTTGGTGGAAGTGGTCTCACCAATCCTGACTTCGTGGGTCCTATCTATGACCAGCTGGCAAGCCAGTAAGTTATGTAGTGATTTATAACTAGTTTGGTTTGTTTGGAAACAATATTGAGTGGTGGGTTGTACTGAACACCTTAGCCAGGTCAAGATAGCCAGTATGCAATATCTTCCCATTATCCATTGCCTTGGTGACCCTCTTGAGGACATCCACCAGTTTAAATAGGTAAAACCTTCCCTTGACAAAGTTAGACTGGGATGGTTCCAGTGTCAGTAGGTTGCCAAAGTCCTTGCTGATCATTTCCATGATAACTTGTTGTATGGCTTTGCATATTAAACTAGACAGATTGATGGGTCTGTAGTTTCTGGGGTGGATTGATGGTGAAGAGGGATGACTGTTGCAGACCTCCATTAATTTGTTTCCTGCTGATAGTTTGGGGGAATTTGCTAGAAGGGAATGGGGGGTGAAGTCTGAGCTGAACTTCTCAGCCAGCAGATAAGTCATGTCTCTCTGCACAGTGAAGGTGGCACCATTTACCACCAATTCAGCAAATTGCTGTGTGTTACCTTTAAGGTTCTTTGGCATAGCTGAAGAAGACCTTGTGGGTGGGGGTTTCCTGACCTTATAGTTGGCCTTGTTGGACTTAATTAATCCTCTTAGTTACTTGTTTTGTTTAACTAGTGAGCTCTTGTCTTGGAGAGTAGCTCTTTCTGATTTTGACCATGACTTTTTTTTTCCTTTTGTTACATACCCTCTTAAGTTTGGGATTCCACCAGTGTGGTTAGCTTTTCATGTTTGTTATGGGCTTACTTCTATAAGTACATCAGCCTCTGTGCCACCATTCACATGTTTGAACTGGGTTTCTGTGAAAAATTCTGCATAGGTGGCTGTGATCTTAGGGTCTGGGGGACACCGAATTTTGATAAACTGCACAGTAGGATGTAGTTTGCTTTAGAATAGTTCCTACCTGTTACAGGTTTAGTTGGGTTTTCCAATTTGATTTTTATTTCAAAGGAGACGGTTTGTGATTCAGTTTCACTAGTGAGGACATGACATGGGGGACAGTGCTCCCCCATGTTGGTGAGTACTAGATCCACTATGTTTGATCCTCTGGTTGGAGACAGCATTATCTGGTCCAGGATATTTGTGTTAATAAAGTTCAGGAAAGATTGTGCCTGCAGTTTTGCAACAGTGTATGTTTCCCAGTCTATAGACAGGTAGTTAAAGTCTCCCTTGAATAGAGTATTTGGTTGCATGGTGAGTATCTCCAGTAGGTCTAGATGCAAGGTTTGAGATTCTTGAGACATAGATGTTGGCCTATAGTTAGCTTGAATATGAAAAGGGACATTATCTCTGGTGACTTGCACATGTATGAACTACAGAACATCATCCTGTTTAACCAGCCTGGAGGGATATTTGTTGCTGATGTGGATCAAGACACCTCCACTTTTAGGCCCTGTCTGTACTGTGTTGGTCTAAATGTGTGTAAGACACTGTAGCCTTGCACTGCTGGAGTACTTTCTTTGGCTTTAAACCAAGTCTCAGTAACGGCACAGATGTCTATATTCTCCAGAGTGAGGAGAGCTTGTAGGGTGTGGAATTTTTTTATTCAGGCTCTTAGCACTAAGCAGGAACAACTTAAGTTTGCTTTCAATTTTTTTTTCCTATGTTGGAAGGTTTGTCATTTTGGCATTGCCTAAAAAAGGCTCTAAGGAGTGGATAAAGTTTTAGCCAATATACGAAAGCCCAGGGGGGAACAGCTGCAGATCATCCTTGGCAATGCAACTTGGTCTGTTAACCATGTCTTCCTATGCTGCTAGATATTGAATTACCCTGGAAAGATATCAGAAACTAAGCCAATTGTTAAAATCAATCAGTTTTTGTTCATACTGTGGCATCATCCTTGGTGAAGGTAGAATTTTGCTCAATGAAAGGCACGTACCTGTCTTTGACACATATTCAGAGAGATCCATAACATCTCTTCTCAAATAGTCCATTGAGGTACATCTTGGGTCATTTACACCCACATGGACTATGATAGAATCATATTTATACCTGTGATGCAGTGACTTGAGTGTATGCGTGATTTTGCAAATCCTACTTCCAGATAAGCAGCTGACCATTATCTTCTCCTAGTCTAGCCAGGTGATTGGGGCATATGTGTGTCATAAAATGGAATCTGCTATGACAAGAGTCCTAAGTAAAGTGTTGGCTTGCATTATGGACTTCGATCTTGGGGGACTATTGTGTATAGGCCTATGTGTGGTGTTTCTTGTTGCTTTTGGTATGTATGCTTCAGAGACTGCTGAGCATAGGCATTGCTATTTGTAGGCTTAAGATGTCTTTGAGGTGTGGGAAGGTGACGCAGCTTAAGATGGTCTACGTGAGTGAAAACTACTTGTGAAGGATATAGTACGTGTGTGTTCTTAACAGCCTTGTTTGTAAGTGGGAATTTTACCTCCAAGAAAGTTGTGTATGCACATCCTATGTTAGTTTCTTTAAGGATTAAATGGTTGTCTGTGAGCATGAAACAATCACTGCATTATCTCAGGATGCCAATCTATACCAAGCTGGTCAAAGAAACATTTGTAAATTGCATATCCATGTTGTCTGGATCTGTATTAGTCTGTATTTTATGGTTTAAGGACTGGGTTTTGCAGAGATCTCCTGAGGTGGTTTCTGGTGTTAAGCGCATATGTTAGATAGTGCTAGGATATGTTCAACATGTAAAGTAGCTGCTCAAAGATTAACTTCATGCAATGCTTCACTGTATTACAGGGTTACAGTCCTAATATAGTTTTATAGGTAAATTTTACTGTCTAAGCATTTGCTTCCATACAGGGCACTGCCAACCACCACTACATGGTGATCAGCTGAGCACAAACCCTCTAGCAAACAGAAGAAAGCTGAAAACTGAATGCTGTGCCCTCTGGCAAATAAATGACTACAATTTGAGCTCTTCCGGGGTGCTTCCCAACTCAGAGAGACCAGCTAAACATGTTCTGCCACAAGTTAGGTGATCCTGGAATTCTTAATGTAAAGGCACAGCAAAAAGGACTCTCAAGTGCAATTCAACATCAAACAACTAAATCCCTGGCTACATCACCATTCTGCAAGGTGATTTAGAAACCAAACAATTCAAAAGACCAGCAGATAGAGAACAAGAGAGATTTTCTGTCACAAAATCAATTAAAAGCTTTAAAAATGCAGTCAAGCAGCAGTGATCACAAGAAGAAGTGAAAGTGCAAAAAAATCATGGAAAGTAGCTTATCTAGGCCTAGATGGCTCTGGATGCAGTAGAAACACTTCAAACTCTCAGGCAAGGTCACCAAGCATTGTAGAGCTCAGTGGAAGTCAGCAGAGAGTAACACAAATATGTAATTTATAGCAGGCAGAAAAAATTGAAACCTGACTCTAGTGCTCTCTGGCTAATAAGCAACTACACTTTGAGCTCTGCTGGTGTGCTTCTCAACTCAAGAGAGGCCAGCCAAATACCTTCCAACACAAGATGGATGGACCCGGACTACCCAATGTAAAAACACTGCAAAAAGGACTCAAGTGCAATTTAACAACAAACAACTAAGTCCCTGGCTTGCAATTTTTTAATGTGTTTCCCAACTCATATAGACCAGGCCACCACCTGCTACCACCAGATGGACTATCCCAGACCTCTTAATGTAAAACACAAAAAAGATTACTTCAGACTGTAATGCTACCACAAAATAACTTAAAATATCTGGATAAGGTGATTTCAAGTATTAGGGACATTTAAAATGATTTAAAATGCAAAATAAATAAAGCAAAAATTAAGCAGTAGCCTTCTAAAACAGTTAACTGAAATGCCATATGATAACACAAATCTTTTATCTGCCAAGGAGGGATCAGGATTAATTCAGAACCCTCTCAGAGTGTGGCAAGGATGTCAAGCAAATGGGAGCTCTGGGAAACATGAGTATGACTGATGCCATTGTAATCTCTGGCTTCAGATAACTGGAATAGAGGCTTACGAAAACCCCATCCTCCTGAGAAAGGCAGAAAATCACAGGAAGGCAGGTCCCTTTGATAAATGGACAGAACGGTTCCCATTCAGAAGCCTGAAACATCATAAGCCTGAAAATCAAAATCCTGAAACCAAAAGCCTGAAAATTCAGAATCCTGAAAACTCAAAATCCTGAAAGACCAAAATCCTGAAACTCAAAATCCTGAAAACACAAAATAGACATAATGATGTCATTGTGGCTTTGCTATTGTTAGCCCTGTGGTGTTAGGTCATGCGTTGGGGTCAGGTAAGTGTGCGGTTGGTTTTATGTTAGGGTTAGGGGCGGTTTAAGTGAGTTAGGGTTAGGGCGCAGGTTAGGTATGTATGCAATAGTGACAAATATTGGGGTTAGGGCGGTTTAAGTGAGTTAGGGTTAGGCTGGTCAGGTGAGTGTGCGATAGTGACGGACCTTAGGGTTAGGGTTAGGGTCAGGGTCAGTTGGTAGATATTAGTGTCTTTATAGTGACATATTAGCATTATTTGTGTTTTCAGGATTTTGAGTTTCAGGATTTTGGTCTTTCAGGATTTTGGGCTTTCAGGATTTTGAGTTTTCAGGATTCTGAATTTTCAGGCTTTTGGTTTCAGGATTTTGATTTTCAGGCTTATGATGTTTCAGGCTTCTGAATGGGAACCGGACAGAACACATGTAACAAGAGAATGATATTACTATTGGACACACACACACACACACACACACACACACACACACACACACACACACACACACACACACACACACACACATATATATATATATATATATATATATATATGAAAAACGTACCCAAAATGAAGGAGCTTAGTTCTCATAAAGTCAATTCAAATTCCCAAAGCGTGATTTCCTTGCTACTATGTAGAAATACACAGCCAAATATTAACCGTTGTATCCAGTTCACCTCTAAAGACGCTTGTAAATAATTCCTTCCTTTTTCAGCTGTTCTTATCAACTCAAACAGTTCCACAGAATCAAGTGCTATTCAGCATAGATGAAACAAATCCAAAGCATCGAATGGAATTAAAATAATTATTTATTGCACAATTAAAATAAGCGCTTTCACGGTGTGTAGCACCGCTTCATCAGATACATTAAAAGTGTTAAAACCAACCTTTTATCCTATTGGGAATTCTTAAAAAGCCTCATCATTCGTTAATTCAAATGCTGATGTTATGCAAAATACCAAATACTTAAACGCGCTACATAAAACTAGATGTCAACTGATGATGACATCATAGTAGACGCGTCATGTGCAGCTATATCACTATGACAACGATAAATGTTCAAAGACTTTCAAAGAAAAAATATATATGAACATCTCATGGCCCCTAGAAAAACCTACTACCATAAACAACGTAGGTTTCTTAGAACAGAACAATTGCTGGCATATTACTTATCCTACGACGAAAATAGATGTCGACGATGAGCCGTATATGTCGACTCTTCATTTAAAAATCGGAGATAAGCTATTTCTTATGCGTCAACAAATATAGAACTAAGTATTGAACAACACATATAAGTTGTGCAACTATGGTTACTTAAAGGTCTGTTTAAAATAAGAAAACCTATCACTCTGATCAACTCATGCATATGAACAGAACACATGCTGACATAATTTTAATGTTAAAGCATGAATTAATGTCGACGATAGGTCATATATATCAATTATCCATTAAAAAATGTAAACTATTGCTTGTACCTCAATGAATACTAAAAATAAATATTGTTAAACATTATGTACATATATGAAAATCATTCAAGCATGGATATATGGACTGCGACTATCAAATGCAGATATGAACAAGCTGAGAAATAATATAGGATGTACATTCACATATATTTACAAAGAAGTTTTTATATATATAAAAATATACTAACTGACTCTATAGGATGGATGTATACAGTGTATGTATCATAAATGTAGTATATTGTACAACTATAAATGTATGGACTATGACTGTCTAGAACCAATTATAACCAAACAAGCTAAGAAATAGTGTAGGATGTACATGTATAGGAGAGTTATATAAAAGATGCTAACTGATTGTATAGAATAGATATGAACAGTAAGTGTACCATGGGAAATATATAAAATCAATCTGTTATAAGTATGAAATACAAACATATAGCTACGGATGGCTGGACATGGAAACTAAGTTGGATATTCAACAAAAGGGGCACATAAATATGGAAAAAATGTTTAAATTCATGTTCATGGTGCTACATAAAGATGAATATTTGCTTCCATATTTGGAAACACTGTCTTAACATGGATGAAATATATACAAGTAATAACAAAATCAGTAGATCATCATTAATTCTATGTGGGGTCATATCCTTCTCCCCTTTAGGTATGGTTTGATTGAAACAGTATCGTTCAAACCTCGACCCCTATGTGCACCCAACCTCAGGATCCATTTTAATTCTGCCTCTTCTGTTCTGTTATATATATCACCTATTCTATTAGAAGGTTGCTCTACGTAGAACCTGGAACAGAAATTGATGGATCTCTCCTTTGTCTAGCATGTGCTTAGCTACCGCACTGCTGCCATCTTTCCTTTGAAGGCAGTAGTAATGATCTCTAATCCGTTCTTTTAGTGAACGGTTAGACTTCCCCACATAGTATTGGAAGCACACTACACAGTGAGCTATATAAACTACATTCCTGGTTAGGCAATTAGCATTTACCCTGATCTCCCACAATTTCCCACTGTCTGGATGTCTATAAAAGTGGGACTCATCTATACGATGACATTGTGTACAATTCCCACATTTACTAGTTCTCTCTAGACCTGTCCATTCCTGGAATTGGTGGGACCCATAGCATACCATCTGTTTCAGACTGGGCATGTTGCTATAGGTGTATTTAGGTGAGGGGCCTACAATACATCTTACTCTGTCATCACTGGTTAAGATCTTCCAGTTGTCAGAGATAGCTCTTTGTAGAACCCTCGTATTATTGCTATGTGGAATTACCAGTGATTCAAACTCAAAACTTCGAATGTTTCCAACCTTCTTGTAGTTATTATCTGAAAAATATGGTTTTGCTCTAGTTTTTCTGAGCTCACTCATGCTAAGATACATTTGTTGCACTTCACTAGACTCATAGCCCCTACTGACAAGGCCTTCTTTTAGTATTGTCAATCCTTCTTCAAAATGTGTATTGTTACTAGAAAGGCGTGATACACGCATAGCTTGTCCCTTGATAACATTTTTATAAATTTGGGGGGATGCATGCTCTTCCTATGCAAAAAGGAAGGCCTATAACATGGCTTCCTATATAAACGGGTGCTTATTTCTCCTTTTTCTTTATATACAAGGACATCCAAGAACTCAATCTCCTCCCTGGAGTGTTGGAGTGTAAATTTAATGAAGCTGGTGGCTTCATTAAGAGTGGCATGGAAATCTAATAAGGACTGTAATGATCCGGTCCATAAAATAAACAAATCGTCTACAAATCTTTTGTAAAATTTAACATATTCTGTATTCAAAATATATTTAAATTCAAATTCAGCCATGACAATGTTGGCGTAGCTATTGGCACAACTGGTGCCCATAGCTACGCCACTCTTCTGTCTAAAGCAGATGTTATCAAATAGAAAGATGTTTTCTAATACTATTTCTGTAAGAAAACAAATAAAGTCCACTTTCTCCTCCGGGTAGTCTGATACTCTCATTAAAAAAGCTTTCAAATGTGAGAGTCCTTGGTCATTCGGGATGCATGTGAACAATGAGACCACGTCCATCGTGACAAAAAGGGCATTGTTCAGTGATGGAATGTCTCTAGTATGAGAGTATAAGCTTTTTAAAAAATCTTCTGTGTCACATAGGACTGTTTCCTGTTTTAAAAGATACTTTTTAAGTTGGTCATCCAAGTATTTGGACATAGGTTCCGTTATCCACCCTGCACCCGATACTATAGGTCTAAATTCAGGATGTTGTGGATTCTTATGGATCTTGGGTAATCCACTGAGTGTGGGGATAAGTGGAAAATCTACTGCGAAGAAATCATGCAACTCTTGTGTTATGAGGCCTAGACATAGGCTTTCATTCAAGGCCTCTGTAACACTCTGGTGCATATTATTCACTTGTTCTAATGTAATCTGTTCATAGGAATCAGTTTGTAGAGATCGCTTCATTGTCTTCAGATAATATTCAGTATCTAGCACCACTATGGAGCCTCCTTTATCTGCTGCTCGTATCGTGATGTCTTTGTTCATACGTAGTTTATTCAAAGCTCCTCTTTCTTGTTGTGTTAAATTGTTATGTGTATCTGGCATGGCTTGAGAGAACTCTCCATAAATCTGGGATTCCACTGTTCTTAAAAATACTTCCAAAGTAGGTTGTAGGTGAGGTGTGTATATACTCTTGCTTTTAAAGCTATTCAAAGGATGTGTGATGTCTCTGTTCGTATCCGTTTGATACATTAACTTCAGTCCAATACGACGTACGAATAATCTTATTGATAGTAATGCTTGGCTGACATCCATGTTGTTTGTTGGTATAAAGGATAGACCTTTGTTGAGCAACATTTCTTCAGCCTCTGTTAACTCATATTTAGATATATTATATATCAAACTTGATGATTGTATAGGAGTTACATCACTATTTATTGGCAAAGAGCATCTCATACACTCGGATACCAATATTTCTGGAGTGTTTTCTGTTGATGTTGCAAGTGTGGGGGTTCCTTCCGCTTTGCTCCTCTGCCGTTGTCTAAATCCAACGAGCGCTTTCTGCCCGTTCTGATTGGCAATGGAAAATCCGTATGCTGTTGTCCTTCCAGTTGTATTTTCCGTCTGACTGCTCCTGATAAAGTATTAGGTGGTGCTGTTTCTGGTCTGAGTCTATGCACAGGTGCTATCTGTTGTTCTGCATTATCTTCATTAGGTGTTGTATAAACCGATCCATTATCCGGTGGAGAAGTGATGGAATTTGGTACAGGAAGTACCTCATGCTTGTCATTTACTGCTATTATATGAGGACTCAAATGTTCTGATTCTGTTACAAGATTGTTGATGCTATCTCGTTCATGTCCATTCCGGGTTTGTTTATTCCATGTCACTGGTTCTGCATTCCTTGTTGGTTGGGCTGGTCTCCTTGCACCTTGAATGTTCCGATCAGGTTGCAAGTTATCAGATGCTGTTCGTTGATCCATATTGACAGTTCTGGGCCAGACAAATACATGATTGCTTGCAAAATCATGGTTGTCCCTTGCAAATTTCCTACGTTTATTATTCAGTAAATTTTTCTCAAAGCGCCCTATTCTCTCCATAGTCTCATGTAGGTAGAACTCTGTTTCATCAGCCCCACAATGTTCTATCAACTTATTTTGTATTTTAAAAATATTGTCTTTCACTTCTTCCTCTACTGGGCGAAAAAAGTCTACGAGTAATTGGATATACTCTCTGCTAGCCTTTAAATTTATTTATTGCCATTTGGCTAGCAACGTGGGATATGTATTGCCATAAGTTGGCATGTTCAGTATTCTCAAGCCCCTGGGGATGACACCTGTATTTATGCATGCCTCCATATGATACCTTTGTGCTGTCAACCGTTTAATTCTATATAGTTCGTTTTCTATATCTCTTTTTAAACTCCGTATCTCATACTCGTTTCGGTTATTAGTAATGGGTTCATGTAAATCTGTTAAATCGACATCACCATCTAGTGGATTCCTTATATCTTCTAAAAAGTCTTTCAGTCTTTGAGTAGCCCCTGTGTTTGAGACTTCTATCGTACGCACATCATTCATAGCTCCTTCCATACCGCTGAAAGATTATTGACAAAAAACCAATGCGGTTCCAAAAAATATATGAAAAACGTACCCAAAATGAAGGAGCTTGATTCTCATAAAGTCAATTCAAATGCCCAAAGCGTAATTTCCTTGCTACTATGTAGAAATACACAGTCAAATATTAACCGTTATATCCAGTTCACCTCTGAAGACGCTTGTAAATGATTCATTCCTTTTTCAGCCGTTCTTATCAACTCAAACAGTTCCACAAAGTCAAGTGCTATTCAGCATAGATGAAATAAATCCAAAGCATCGAATGGAATTAAAATGGTTATTTATTACACAATTAAAATAAGCGCTTTCACGGTGTGTAGCACCGCTTCATCAGATACATTAAAAATGTTAAAACCAACCTTTTATCCTATTAGGAATTCTTAAAAAGCCTCATCATTCGTTGATTCAAATGCTGATGTTATACAAAATACCAAATACTTAAGGCGCTACATAAAACTAGATGTCAACTGACGATGACATCATAGTAGACGCGTCAGTGTGCAGCTATATCGCTATGACAACGATAAATGTTCAAAAACATTCAGAGAAAAAATACAAACATTTCATGGCCCCTAGAAAAACCTACTACCATAATCAACTTAGGTTTCTTAGAACAAAGCACTTGTTGGCATATTACTTATTACTTATAACAACTTATATATGTTGTTCAATACTTATTTTTATATTCAGTTGACGCATAAGAAATAGCCTATCTCCGATCTTTAAATGAAGAGTCGACATATACGGCTCATCGTCAACATTTACTTTTTTCGTAGGATAAGTAATATGCCAACAAGTGCTTTGTTCTAAGAAACCTAAGTTGATTATGGTAGTAGGTTTTTCTAGGGGCCATGAAATGTTTGTATTTTTTCTCTGAATGTTTTTGAACATTTATCGTTGTCATAGCGATATAGCTGCACACTGACGCGTATAGTATGATGTCATCATCAGTTGACATCTAGTTTTATGTAGCGCTTTTAAGTATTGGTATTTTGCGTACCATCAACATTTGAATTAACGAATGGTGAGGCTTTTTAAGAATTCACAATAGGATAAAAGGTTGTTTTTAATACTTTTAATGTATCTGATGAAGCGTGCTACAATCGTGAAAGCGCTTATTTTAATTGTGTAATAAATAACCATTTTAATTCCATTCGATGCTTTGGATTTATTTCATCTATGCTGAATAGCACTTGACTTTGTGGAACTGTTTGAGTTGATAAGAACGGCTGAAAAAGGAAGGAATTATTTACAAGCGTCTTCAGAGGTGAACTGGATATAACGGTTAATATTTGACTGTGTATTTCTACATAGTAGCAAGGAAATTACGCTTTGGGCATTTGAATTGACTTTATGAGAATCAAGCTCCTTCATTTTGGGTACGTTTTTCATATATTTTTTGGAACCGCATTGGTTTTTTGTCAATAATCTTTTAGCGGTATGGAAGGAGCTATGAATGATGTGCGTACGATAGAAGTCTCAAACACAGGGGCTACTCAAAGACTGAAAGACTTTTTAGAAGATATAAGGAATCCACTAGATGGTGATGTCGATTTAACAGATTTACATGAACCCATTACTAATAACCGAAACGAGTATGAGATACGGAGTTTAAAAAGAGATATAGAAAACGAACTATATAGAATTAAACGGTTGACAGCACAAAGGTATCATATGGAGGCATGCATAAATACAGGTGTCATCCCCAGGGGCTTGAGAATACTGAACATGCCAACTTATGGCAATACATATCCCACGTTGCCAAATGGCAACAAATAAATTTAAAGGCTAGCAGAGAGTATATCCACCACTGTAGACTTTTTTACCCCAGTAGAGGAAGAAGTGAAAGACAATATTTTAAAATACAAAATAAGTTGATAGAACATTGTGGGCTGATGAAACAGAGTTCTACCTACATGAGACTATGGAGAGAATAGGCGCTTTGAAAAAATTTACTGAATAATAAACGTAGGAAATTTGCAAGGGACAACCATGATTTTGCAAACAATCATGTATTTGTCTGGCCCAGAACTGTCAATATGGATCAACGAACAGCATCTGATAACTTGCAACCTGATCGGAACATTCAAGGTGCAAGGAGACCAGCCAACCAACAAGGAATGCAGAACCAGTGACATGGAATAAACAAACCGAATGGACATGAACGAGATAGCATCAACAATCTTGTAACAGAATCAGAACATTTGAGTCCTCATATAATAGCAGTAAATGACAAGCAGGTACTTCCTGCCAAATTCCATCACTCACCGGATAATGGATCGGTTTATACAACACCTAATCAAGATAATGCAGAACAACAGATACCACCTGTCCATACACTCAGACCAGAAACAGCACCCTAATACTTTATCAGGAGCAGTCAGACGGAAAATACAACTGGAAGGACAACAGCATACGTTCCATTGCCAATCAGAGCGGGCAGAAAGCGCTTTGGATTTAGACACGGCAGAGGAGCAAAGCGGAAGGAACCCCACACTTGCAACATCAACAGAAAAAACTACAGAAATATTGATATGAGAGTGTATGAGATGCTCTTTGCCAATAAATAGTGATGTAACTCCTATACAATCATCAAGTTTGATATATAATATATCTAAATATGAGTTAACAGAGGCTGAAGAAATGTTGCTCAACAAAGGTCTATCCTTTATACCAACAAACAACATGGATGTCAGCCAAGCATTACTATCAATAAGATTATTAGATGCGTCGTATTGGACTGAAGTCAATGTATCAAACGGATACGAACAGAGACATCACACATCCTTTGAATAGCTTTAAAAGCAAGAGTATATACACACCTCACCTACAACCTACTTTGGAAGTATTTTTAAGAACAGTGGAATCCCAGATTTATGGAGAGTTCTCTCAAGCCATGCCAGATACACATAACAATTTAACACAACAAGAAAGAGGAGCTTTGAATAAACTACGTATGAACAAAGACATCACTGAGCAGCAGATAAAGGAGCTCCATAGTGGTGCTAGATACTGAATATTATCTGAAGACAATGAAGCGATCTCTACAAACTGATTCCTATGAACAGATTACATTAGAACAAGTGAATAATATGCACCAGAGTTACAGAGGCCTTGAATGAAAGCCTATGTCTAGGCCTCATAACACAAGAGTTGCATGATTTCTTCAATGATAGATTTTCCACTTATCCACACTCAGTGGATTACCCAAGATCCATAAGAATCCACAACATCCTGAATTTAGACCTATAGTATCGGGTGCAGGTGGATAACGGAACCTATGTCCAAATACTTGGATGACCAACTTAAAAGTATCTTTTAAAACAGGAAACAGTCCTATGTGACACAGAAGATTTTTAAAAGCTTATCTCATACTAGAGACATTCCATCACTGAACAATGCCCTTTTTGTCACGATGGGCGTGGTCTCATTGTTCACATGCATCGAATGACCAAATGACCGAGACTCTCACATTTGAAAGCTTTTAATGAGAGTATCAGACTACCCGGAGGAGAAAGTGGACTTTATTTGTTTTCTTACAGAAATAGTATTAGAAAACAACATCTTTCTATTTGATAACATCTGCTTTAGACAGAAGAGTGGCGTAGCTATGGGCACCAGTTGTGCCAATAGCTACGCCAACATTGTCATGGCTGAATTTGAATTTAAATATATTTTGAATACAGAATATGTTAAATTTTACAAAAGATTTGTAGACGATTTGTTTATTTTATGGACCGGATCATTACAGTCCTTATTAGATTTCCATGCCACTCTTGAAGCCACCAGCTTCATTAAATTTACCTCAACACTCAGGGAGGAGATTGAGTTCTTGGATGTCCTTGTATATAAAGAAAAAGGAGAAATAAGCACCCGTTTATATAGGAAGCCATGTTATAGGCCTTCCTTTTTGCATAGGAAGAGCATGCATCCCCCCCAAATTTATAAAAATGTTATCAAGGGACAAGCTATGCGTGTATCATTTCTAGTAACAATACACATTTTGAAGAAGGATTGACAATACTAAAGAGGCCCTTGTCAGTAGGGGCTATGAGTCTAGTGAAGTGCAACAAATGTATCTTAGCATGAGTGAGCACAGAAAAACTAGAGCAAAACCATATTTTTCAGATAATAACTACAAGAAGGTTGGAAACATTGAAGTTTGAGTTTGAATCACTGGTAATTCCACATAGCAATAATCTGAGGGTTCTACAAAGAGCTATCTCTGACAACTGGAAGATCTTAACCAGTGATGACAGAGTAAGATGTATTGTAGGCCCCTCACCTAAATACACCTATAGCAACATGCCCAGTCTGAAACAGATGGTATGCTATGGGTCCCACCAATTCCAGGAATGGACAGGTCTAGAGAGAACTAGTAAATGTGGGAATTGTACACAATGTCATCGTATAGATGAGTCCCACTTTTATAGACATCCAGACAGTGGGAAATTGTGGGAGATCAGGGTAAATGCTAATTGCCTAACCAGGAATGTAGTTTATATAGCTCACTGTGTAGTGTGCTTCCAATACTATGTGGGGAAGTCTAACCGTTCACTAAAAGAACGGATTAGAGATCATTACTACTGCCTTCAAAGGAAAGATGGCAGCAGTGCGGTAGCTAAGCACATGCTAGACAAAGGAGAGATCCATCAATTTCTGTTCCAGGTTCTACACGTAGAGCAACCTTCTAATAGAATAGGTGATATATATAACAGAACAGAAGAGGCAGAATTAAAATGGATCCTGAGGTTGGGTGCACATAGGGGTCGAGGTTTGAACGACACTGTTTCAATCAAACCACACCTAAAGGGGAGAAGGATATGACCCCACACAGAATTAATGATGATCTACTGATCTTGTTATTATTTGTATATATTTCATCAATGTTAAGATAGTGTTTCCAAATATGGAAGCAAATATTCATTTTTATGTAGCATCATGAACATGAATTTAAACATCTTTTCCATATTTATGTGCCCCTTTTGTTGAATATCTAACTTAGTTTCCATGTCCAGCCATCCATAGCTATATGTTTGTATTTCATACTCATAATAGATAGATTTTATATATTTCCCATGGTACACTTACTGTTCATATCTATTCTATACAATCAGTTAGCATCTTTTATATAACTCTCCGGTATATGTACATCCTACACTATTTCTTAGCTTGTTTGGTTATAATTGGTCCTTGACAGTCGTAGTCCCTACATTCATAGTTGTAAAATACATTACATTCATGATACATCCACTGTCCGTATCCATTCTATAGAGTCAGTTAGTATTTTTTATATATATAAAAACTTCTTTGTAAATATATGTGAATGTACATCCTATATTACTTCTCAGCTTGTTCATATCTGCATTTGATAGTCGCAGTCCATATATCCATGCTTGAATGATTTTCATATATGTACATAATGTTTAACAATATTTATTTTTAGTATTCATTGAGGTACAAGCAATAGTTTACATTTTTTAATGGATAACTGATATACATGACCTATCGTCGACATTTATTCATGCTTTAACATAAAAATTATGTCAGCATGTGCTTTGTCTATACGCATGAGTTGATCAGAGTGATAGATTTTTCATTTTAAACAGACCTTTCAGTAACCATAGTTGTACAACTTATATATGTTGTTCAATACTTATTTTTATATTTGTTGACGCATAAGAAATAGCTTATCTCCGATTTTTAAATGAAGAGTCGACATATACGGCTCATCGTCAACATTTACTTTTGCCGTAGGATAAGTAATATGCCAACAAGTGCTTTGTTCTAAGAAACCTAAGTTGATTATGGTAGTAGGTTTTTCTAGGGGCCATGAGATGTTTGTATTTTTTCTCTGAATGTTTTTGAACATTTATCGTTGTCATAGTGATATAGCTGCACACTGACGCGTCTACTATGATGTCATCATCAGTTGACATCTAGCTTCATGTAGCGCCTTAAGTATTTGGTATTTTGTATAACATCAGCATTTGAATTAACGAATGATGAGGCTTTTTAAGAATTCCCAATAGGATAAAAGGTTGGTTTTAACATTTTTAATGTATCTGATGAAGCGGTGCTACACACCGTGAAAGCGCTTATTTTAATTGTGCAATAAATAACCATTTTAATTCCATTCGATGCTTTGGATTTATTTCATCTATGCTGAATAGCACTTGATTCTGTGGAACTGTTTGAGTTGATAAGAACAGCTGAAAAAGGAAGGAATTATTTACAAGCGTCTTTAGAGGTGAACTGGATACAACGGTTAATATTTGGCTGTGTATTTCTACATAGTAGCAAGGAAATCACGCTTTGGGAATTGGAATTGACTTTATGAGAACCAAGCTCCTTCATTTTGGGTACGTTTTTTATATATCTTTTTGGAACCGCATTGGTTTTTTGTCAATATATATATATATATATATATATATATATATATATATATATATATATATGATATATGATATATTTGAAGCTATCTGAATGTATTTTATGATGTTCTGAAATTTAAATTTTAGTTTTTCTAATCATATGTGGTTTACCTTTGGTCTTTTTTCTAGCAATATTTTCCTGAACTATTATCAATACTAATGAAATGGAGTATTCATGTACGTGATCAAGGAAAGGCACTGATGCTTGTAGGGACATGGGGCACTTTACCTCTTTGGAAAACAGGATCTGATGCATAGTCAGGAGGTGTTCTCCTGTGATTTGGCTAAAACTTTGCTCTGTTAACCTTCCAGTGATTCTCTACAAATGTTTCTATCCTCACATCTTAAAGTTGGCATCTAGTAACAATAAGCCCCACATACATTGTTTTTATGTGTTTAAACAAGGTTTCCCTAGCTAGCAGTGTTAACCTATGTTCCGTGTCAATGAACTGTCTGTGTATATAAATGTTATTGCTTTTTTTCTTGAGTTTAGCATTTAATCCTTTTTCTGGATACTTTTTTCTTTCACCATTACTAATGTCCTGGATCTGATTTTGCAAAGGGCTGACAGATTGATCTGAAAATCGTGAGTCCTACACAATTAAATACATATTTGGCTTTGCTTTTCTTCCTACAAATTAAAAAGATCTGAGTTAAAAGCCACATAAGTAGCCTAATCTTGATGAAAAGTGAGCCAGATTCCTAACCAGATATACTCAATAAAGCCCTTAAAAACAGATGTGTTTTATGTTAAGTTGGAGTTTAGAATCCCTGACTTGGCAGATGCATTACCCATCAGGACACTACAGTCAAGACACCCTCGCATAGAGAACCCCATAAAAGCAGGCCCATTTCCACTTTTATTTTGACTTTGAAGCTGTAATATTTTAGGTTTGTTGGCTTTCCTTTCCTTTCTAGGAGGTATGTTGAGGCATGGGTTAGCCACAATGAATTACATAATTGGTTTACTGAACCTAGTCAGTTTCTATGAGATATATTAAGGCATGGGTTAGCCACAATGAATTACTGAATCTGTTAATACCCCTGTGTTGGAAAAAAGAAACTTAGCATCTATAGAGATCAAGATGGCTTTAAGGAAGTTTTCTTTTTAGTAAAAGTGCCACACAAGTGTCTTTCACTTCATTTCAGTAGGTTAGCAAGTGTGAAGCTGCCAGCCCAGCTAGCTAGAATTTTGTAAATAATTGTATGTTATTTGTGAATAGTAATATGGTGTGTATGCTTGTTTTTCAAATGTAAGAAAACTGTATGGTATGTGCTGAGCTTCAAAAATGTAACCACAGTACACACTACTGGAAAAGAGAAAAACTCTAAGAAAATAAGTTGAATTGTTTATGATGGTCGTTATCTCAGCTTGGAGACAGAATGTCTGTAGCTAGAAATTCTTTCTATTGTCTGGAAACATAAATAATTACAGGTTTCCAAGGTAAAACTTTTAACATTTTTACAATTTCCATTTCTAGGCAAAACTTCAGAGAGATAAGTATTTTTTAACACAGGGGTGTTATATTTTAAGTTCCTGTTAGCCTGGAAACTAAAAACAGAGGTGGTAAGAACTATGTAATCTGAGATAACCCAGCAGAAATGTTTGATAGTAATTTAAGAATTATCTCAGAGAGAAAGTCTGTGCATTTTGTATTTGTCTCTGAACCTGTAAACATCCATTCAGCGCTTGTATTTGTCTTGCTCTGTAAGTAAGACTTAGATCATAGTATCTCTCTTAGAGATAGATAGGAATACAGTAAGATTAGTTTAGAAGTTTTCTGTATTCATGTGAGACTGTCCTGCAATGTTGTTTTAAAGTATTTCTTGTGATTTTGAAATCTATTGGAACTGTGTTGAGTTATTGAGTACTGTCTTGCGCTTTTGTTATTTATTATTAAATATATTTAAACCTTTTTAGTTGTGGCTGGCTTGTTTAGAGATATTTAAGCTATTAGAGTACTTGCATATGTATTTGGGGCCACTGTACAGGCCACTCTTGAATAGCCTTAAAAGTATGGTCACACCATTTGGATACTAGTAACATTGCACAGTAAAACTGGTCACCCTTTGGGAAGGGCCTTATAGTAGCTGATAAAGTGGTGGTTGGTGGCAGCTGGTACTACCTTATATTCTGGGCAGAAGGGGGCATAGCTGGTAAACCTGTGCTAGCCTTCCCCAGGAGTGTCTGTGTATTTGTATATAGATCAAATTTCAAAGTGTGTGTGTGTGTGTGTGTGTGTGTGTGTGTGTGTGTGTGTGTGTGTGTGTGTGTGTGTGTGTGTGTGTGTGTGTGTGTGTGTGTGTGTGTGTGTGTGTGTGTGTGTGTGCTACTTGGTCAGGGACACGGAGCCCTGGTTGGACAGAGAGGGTTATGGATGTTTTGGCTTGACCACTCATCTGAGATCTTAATGCTATAGCTGTGCCAGTAGGGAATCTTACTGGGGATCTGAAGAGAGAGGGAGAAACCAGCCCCAGACTGACTGTGATCTCTGTGTGCTCTTAAGAGAAATTGTACTTTACTGTGTGTGTACTTGTAATCTCCCTCAGACTCCTCCTGCAATCCACTGCAAATACTCAGCACAAGGGCCTCCCTATCATAGTAAGGTTTTATCATATTAACATGGTACAATTTGTGCCCCTGCCTCCTGCCTAGCAGTTCTACCATGTAGTTAACATCACTGACCTTCCTTACCACCTTGTAGGGTCCCTTCCAAGCTGCCTGCAGCTTATGTCTGACAGGAATGAGAACTATTACCTGCTGCCCTACAGCATACACTCTAGCTCAAGCATTCCTGTCATACCAGACATTTTTCCTGCTGTTGGGCTTCTGCCAGGTTCTCCTGGGCCAAGCCCATGAGTTCCCTGAGCCTTATCCTGAGGCACACACACACTTTGAGATCTGATTTATATACAAATACACAGACACTCCTGGGGAAGGGTGGCACAGGTTTAACAGCTATGCCCCCCCCTTGCCAGACTGTGCTCTTAAGGGAAATTGTACTTTACTGTATGTGTACTTGTCATCCTCCCAATGTGCACATCCCTTAATGGTGTTAGTGGTGAGGATTGAGGGTCCTTAATTACTGGGCCAGTACAGGGGCATCACAGCAAGGTTAATTATTCTTACTGAACTAGAAATTACAACCTGCACATTACTTGTAACCATTCAGAAAGAGCGGGGAATCACATCCATAAAGGTGTTTAGCAAACAAGCTAACCAAACTTGTAACTTGTATTCTGCCAGGTTTGTGCTAAAAATCAAATGTTTTGGATTAGTTCACCTATTCTGTACTAAGTATATAATATTGTGAACAAATTTTTTGAGTGAATGCGTCTACACTGGCAAGTGCCCCATTGGCCAGTACTGACTGACATACAAATGAAATACCAATACTTTATCCAATTATATTTTCCAATAAGAAAAAGCTAATCAGGGGTTCCTCACTCACAACCCCGCCTTCCTTTTATAACAGACCCTTATAAATAAGATGTTTTTGATGATCAACTTTACAGAGTAGCACTTATCCATCTGACAATAAAATTCTATTGATTATATCTGCAAGAGTCAAGCACCTGATCACATAGCTATTCATAAGCAGGGTCTAAAATAATGGCATTAAGTGGGTTGAGCATGTCTTAGTGCGTGCAGAAGACATAACATTTTATATTTATTTATACTTTGTTGACTGGGTTAGTCCCACTGGGCCAGTGGCCTCTTTTCAAGGGAGACCTTAGATTGTATTCATATTGACTAGTCAAAATTTGCTCATGGGACCAGGTAATTTCCCTTACACTTATTTATTATTTATACTTCATTGATTCATTGATTATGTCAGTCCCACTAGGCCAGTGACATCTTTTCAGTAGAGACCGGAGGTGGTATTCATGCTGACTAGGGGAAATTTTCCTGTGGCATCAGGGAGCTTCACCTACACTTTGATCATAGTAGGATGCTATTTTTGGTAGTGTGTCCAACTTCCTGTTTCCATACCAGGCAGGTAGGTGGCTTGGAGAAGCAAGAAGATGTATGGCGAGTATATGTGAGCTAGAAAATGGAGCTGAAAAAGAGAAAGTGAATGTAACATGGAAGTAATGGAGCAAGTATGAGACAGGTCGGTAGATGGTGGAATCATGTCAGCAGGAATAAAGAAATTGTTCATATTAACAGAGAAGGGAGAGGCAAAAGCAGAGAAGGAAACAAAGGCTGATGTATCATTGCAGGATTCAGAGTACTTATTTCAGGAAAAGCAGTTCGAGGGTGATAGTGAAACACAGCAAGAACATATTTTTACAACTCTTCAATTGGGGGGGGGGTGTTGCAAGATATCTGCTTAAGAGATATGTTAAGCCAGAGTGAACCCAAGAGCGAGAGGGAAGCTACGTGGGGAGAAATCATGGATAAGATACAAGAGGAAGAGGTAAAAGACACAGAAATAAAGAAGGAATCATATGCTCAAAAGGTAATGGATGGAGAGAAGTGACTGGAAGAAAAGAGAGAGACAACAAGCAGAGAATTCATGGTAAGGTTGAGCAGCAAAGAAGAAAAAGAACTCAATAGGTATGAGGTTTGGGACACAGTGATTGGTATTTCATCAAAAAGGTAAGAGTTTTTATACATGTCAATAAAGAGACACATTGTAAAATTCTATTTGAGACAGGACAGCACATGGAAGAATTCTTGGAAAAGTTTGAAAGTAACAAAGATTGTAATCCTTGGAATATGTAGGTAGGACAAACATTTAACAGAGAGACAAAAACCCCAAATTATTGTTTAATTTCGAACTGAAGTCGAGAAAGAAGTGTTAAAAGATTATTTAAAGACTGTATGCACAGAAGTGATGGACATTACAAAAATGTATGATGGCAGAGGTTTATGGACTGAGGATGGGATTGCTGAGTAATTTTAAAAATGGAAAATGAAAAATCATACGTATTTCAAGTGTGATAAACATTGAAGGAAACAGAGGTTATGTTAAATACAGGGGACAACCAAAAACATTTTTTTTGTGTGTAAACGATGACCATTTGGTTAATAATTGTGATAAGAGAAAATGTTTTATCTGTGCAAAACCATGAAACTAAGAAGTGTGATATGATATGATATGTAAAACGTGGGAAAATGTGACATGCTTGAATGGATTCTGAAGAAAATATATAAGCTAAAGAAAAAGAGCAAACACAAGAAAATGTACATAGGAGTGTAGAAAAAGAAAATGTAAAGTGGAATGATAATAAAGAAGACATAGTAGACGAAAAAACCAGACTGTAAGCAGGAGAACCAACACAGCAATGATAACGTAGTCAGTAATAGCGTAGTCAATAGTTTATTTCCGCTTTCGTCAAAATAGACTTCCTCAGAATACACAAACAACACAGCTCAAATTACTTAAATACCCACTGCAATTTAAAAACTAATTGATCAATAAAGACAAAATAAGTCAAACATTTATAATAAGTTTAAAAAATCAATAAATACAGTGTATTTATGCAGTATTAAAAAACTCAAAGGAAAACAATTCCTTGTTAATATGTAAGGTTCTATATTTTAAAAAACATTTAATGTTAATGTAGTCATTCAGACCAGGGGGTTTGTCTGCATTGAGTTTAATTTGCCATAAAGTTTCACGTTGCTCAACGAAATTCTTAAAATCCCCTCCTCTGAGGTCTGAATGAACTACCTCCAATACAGAGAATAAAAATTTTTTGTATGTCCCACATACTCTTGAATGTTTATAGAGAGCATTATTTTCATCTTTGTTTTTAATGCTATATAGGTGTTCTCTAATTCTTACATTTAAACTACGGGTGGTCATGCCGATGTAAAAGGCAGGACAACCCAAACATTGTCCTATATACACCACACCTTTGGTCTTACAGTCAACATACCCAGGAACCTTAAAAGTGTAATCAATATTCTCTAACTTTATATAAGGACCTTCTGAAATAAAACGACACATGTTACAATTGTGACAACAAAACATCCCAGTTTTAACTGATCTACCAATGGATGAATGTGTCAAACTATTTTCTAAGATCCCTTTCAAGTTGCTATGGTTCCTGAATACAAAAGAGGGCCCACCAATAAACATCTTCCTCATCTCTTCATTTCCTTCTATAATTCTCCAATTATTGATTATAGCTTGTCTAATGGAAGCACTATCGGAACTAGTCTCTAAAGAGCAAATTAAACGTGTCTCAAATTCCTTCACTTCACCCTTCTTCTTACCCCCTACTGCTGTCCAATTTGGAAAGTCAATAATAGGTCTGAACATACTACCCCGTTTCCCTAAAATTTCCTCTGTAATAAAAAGTAACTGTTTGAAATCATACCCCCTCTCAAGGAACAAGTGAAAAACTATATTAAATTCATCAAATAAATCACTGTCCTTGGAGGTCATCCTGCTTGCCCTAATAAACTGTCCACGAGGGACATTTTTGACTACATGTCTAGGATGATTGCTGGCATGGTGTAAGTAGCCGTTCGTAAAAGTTTCCTTTCGAAAGATCCTGCTGTGTATTCGACTATCCTCTACATCCCAGTATACCAAAATGTCTAAAAAATTCACCCTAGTCCCTATCCCACCCATGGTGAACTTCAAATACTCAGAAGAATCATTGAGTTCATCAAACAACATTTTGACCGTGGAAGAATTTCCGTCAATCACAAAAAACAAATCATCAATGTATCTACTGAAAAATTTAATATTAAATTTTTGTTTCAGCTTAGGTATTACTTCTTGTTCCCACCTGGCCATGACCAGGTTGGCAAAGGTCAGGCATAGAAGACCCCATGGCCACCCCCTTTCTCTGCCTGTAATATGATTTGTCAAAAAGAAAAACGTTGTTTTCTAAAATCAATTCTAAGAACAACCGAATGGTAGAAATAAACCTATTGGTAAAAACCCCACCCTTACTAGTCAAAAAATCACACACAGCGTCAATGCCCTCCAAATGGGGAATACATGTGTACAAGGCAATAACATCAACTGTGAAAATGATGTCTTTTAAAGGGTCAAAACCCTGTTCAAGAATA
The DNA here is from genome assembly GCF_019279795.1 of Protopterus annectens. NCBI lineage: Eukaryota > Metazoa > Chordata > Ceratodontiformes > Protopteridae > Protopterus > Protopterus annectens. Next base: position 79,871,976 of record NC_056737.1, read on the forward strand.
TAACAACCAAACTTCTCTAGAAAATGCCAAGAGTCCCTAACAAAAGATACTTCTTTGCTAAGAAGTGGGCTAAAAATAGCATCAATAACTAGGGAAATACCCTCAGTGACAGAGTGAGGACTAGAAACTATAGGTCTTAACGGAGGATCCGTAACACTCTTGTGAGTTTTAGGTATCCCAAAAATAACACCAGTCCGTGGTTCGGATACCACACAAAACTCATACAATTCACGGGTAATTTCACCTGTCATTAATAGCCCATATAATTCAGAATGTATAAATCGAACTCTTTTTTGAAAATCATAAAAACCAATTTTTTCATATTCTTCCTCATTGTTGATAATTTTTAACATTTTAAGTTGGTAAACCTCTTGCCCCATTATAACCAGATTTCCCCCTTTGTCGCTCTTCATAAATCTAAAGTCCGAGTTCAATTTTTTAAGACTATCCAAAGCCTGTCTCTCCTCCCTGCTTAAATTGTCAGGGATAAACCTCTTGTTTCTCAAAACCCCAGTAACATCAGCTATAACTTGTTCTTCAAATATTTTAATAGTATGATGCAAACTTGGAGTAAATGCAGAGGGTTTGAGTAAAGACCTACTAGTCAAGTTACACTCAGGTAAAAAATCTAGAATGTAACTAGTATTAAGTTTCCTACAGAACTTCTTAATGTCAACTATTGTGTTAGATACATCAGCCTTGAATGTAGGAATGAAATTTAAACCACGTTTAAGTAGATTGATCTCATGCTCAGAAAAAAACTTTTCAGTCAAATTTATAATTTTAAACTGGTCAATGGACTGGCTTACGTCTCGTCCCCCGACGAATTCGAACTTAAAAATGTCCGACTGCGGGTAAAAACAGTGTTTTTGTTGGATTGGTTTCCTTTCTTGTTCAAAAAAGTAGTAGTAGGACTAGAACCACTTACACTGTTCCCCCCAGTGTTGTTAACAAATTTGACTTTAGGTCGAACTGATCCGTCAACAGTATTTCCCTGAACAACAATTTCTCTGTCATGATTAGCTGATTCAGTAGCCCGTTTATTAACAAAAGAGTCCCCTTTGTCAATAATGTTGTTTCCTGACTCAATTTTTGAGTCTGGGTCAGGTACAACGTTGGTATGTGTGCCTTCACTTGATTTCATCTCGATTTCCCCTATCGCTTCAGTCACAGTCCTCACCTTGTCTCTGGCTTGACCTTGAATCCCAGTACGGGTGCCAGTATTATTTGAAAAAAAGTTCTTATGGCGGTTAAAATCACCGCTGCGTTCAGGAAACCGATTCCTGATGGCAAAATTATTATAGGCTACATTGTTCTCATAGGCGGCGATGTCACGAGTTAACTTAGATTGTTTACGACTCGTGACATCAACTGTGTGTTGTTCAACTTCATCATGTAACGAGGAAATATACTCATTTAACTTTTGGGGACCCACCAATTCTTTCATTTCACTCTCAACTTGTACTATTTCATCTTTCAGAACAGTCATTTTCTCAAAATTATTGTCAATCAATAAATTCAGGAAATTAATTCCCGCAGTGTTGAAAAAACCAACTAGGGTTTTAAAAAATGGAGAAGTAGCAGTCACACCATTGGGACATTTAAAAAATCTTAGTCCCTTTGGGACCACACCAAGATCAACACAGTGCTTGAAATAACTGTTCTCTAAATCCAGAGAACGATGTCTCTTTAAAAGTCTCAATAGAAGTTCACGTTTAGTATTTGCTTCAGCTAAATTGAAGGTTTGAATATCTTTACCTGAATGTTGAAACGGATTTGGCACCCCGTTCAGAAAACTGCTTATGGTTTTGTATCCCCTGATGTTAGTGGCAGGCTTACAACGTGAGTCAGACGCCACTAGTCGACCATAATCCTTCTCACGTCTCTCCGCAGCCTCCACGACTGTATCAAGTTCAATGAACGATGAATCCGGACTAGAAGTCCCTCGAGCATTGTCTTTTGGTGTGTCACTACATCCGTGACGCTCCGTCCTTGAAACAAGCACTTTCAAAGTACTCTGAATGTCCAGTAAGGTAACAGTTAACAATTCACCCAGCGAAGAAGTTGCCGAGGTTGGTGTAGAGTGCACCGTTAGATTTAAAAGTTCATCTTCTCCCGCCTCCGTCATGGTGCACGTAGAACAAAAACAAAAGACAAAGCACCAAAACGTAACCAAGTAAAGGAAAAAACCAGACTGTAAGCAGGAGAACCAACACAGCAATGATAACGTAGTCAGTAATAGCGTAGTCAATAGTTTATTTCCGCTTTCGTCAAAATAGACTTCCTCAGAATACACAAACAACACAGCTCAAATTACTTAAATACCCACTGCAATTTAAAAACTAATTGATCAATAAAGACAAAATAAGTCAAACATTTATAATAAGTTTAAAAAATCAATAAATACAGTGTATTTATGCAGTATTAAAAAACTCAAAGGAAAACAATTCCTTGTTAATATGTAAGGTTCTATATTTTAAAAAACATTTAATGTTAATGTAGTCATTCAGACCAGGGGGTTTGTCTGCATTGAGTTTAATTTGCCATAAAGTTATTTCAGAAGGTCCTTATATAAAGTTAGAGAATATTGATTACACTTTTAAGGTTCCTGGGTATGTTGACTGTAAGACCAAAGGTGTGGTGTATATAGGACAATGTTTGGGTTGTCCTGCCTTTTACATCGGCATGACCACCCGTAGTTTAAATGTAAGAATTAGAGAACACCTATATAGCATTAAAAACAAAGATGAAAATAATGCTCTCTATAAACATTCAAGAGTATGTGGGACATACAAAAAATTTTTATTCTCTGTATTGGAGGTAGTTCATTCAGACCTCAGAGGAGGGGATTTTAAGAATTTCGTTGAGCAACGTGAAACTTTATGGCAAATTAAACTCAATGCAGACAAACCCCCTGGTCTGAATGACTACATTAACATTAAATGTTTTTTAAAATATAGAACCTTACATATTAACAAGGAATTGTTTTCCTTTGAGTTTTTTAATACTGCATAAATACACTGTATTTATTGATTTTTTAAACTTATTATAAATGTTTGACTTATTTTGTCTTTATTGATCAATTAGTTTTTAAATTGCAGTGGGTATTTAAGTAATTTGAGCTGTGTTGTTTGTGTATTCTGAGGAAGTCTATTTTGACGAAAGCGGAAATAAACTATTGACTACGCTATTACTGACTACGTTATCATTGCTGTGTTGGTTCTCCTGCTTACAGTCTGGTTTTTTCCTTTACTTGGTTACGTTTTGGTGCTTTGTCTTTTGAAGACATAGTAGATGACAAAAATGTGAATAATGAAGTGGAAGAAGAGGTGCAAGAGACAAGTGAAAATGAATATGTAAATTGGAGGGTGGTGAGAAGTAAAAAGAATTGATAGGCAAAAGGGTGAAAGATAGAAAAAGAAAGTTTAAGAGTGTCATTATGTAAGAAAATAAAAAAGGTAAAGGGTAAATGTAAAAAGAAGCAGCATATTGTATTAAAAGGAAGCTGAGAATCTTAGCTACAAATATTAACAGCATATAGAAAATTAAAAGAATAGGTGATTTAGAATGTTGTGTATCACTAGATATGCATATAATTATACCAAAAGACACAAGAATATTAATAGTAGAATAAGGTTACAAACAGAAAAATTATGGGGTGGAAACATTATTTGGAACGTGAGAAAAGAAACATGTTCAGGTATTCCAATATTATCTAATGAAACAATAAAAGTTTTAGATTATACTATAGTGGAATTAGGTAGAATAAATGTCATAGATGTAAGATGGAAGAAAGATGTGTATAGAATTATTACAATTTATGCATACTTTATGATGAAAGAAACAGAAATAATTTTTAAAAAAATCTTAAAATATGTAGGAGTAAATATGGAGATAATATTAGTGGGAGATTTTAAGTGTGAACTAAGAAAAGTAGGACGTGATATTAGGAAGGTACATAAAATACATGAAATAATAAAAAGTGTCAAGTTTTATATATATATATATATATATATATATATATATATATATATATATATATATGTATATGGGATGAGAAACATTTATTTATTTATTTACAGTTTGTTTTCCAGGATAGTCCATTGGACTGAAGGAGCCCATTTTCAATGGAGTCCTGGGGAGAAAAGCTCCAAGAAGGTAATAACACAGCAAGCCAAACAAAATGTTGCAAAGTATAATAAAGTAATAACACAGCAAACCAAACAAAATGTTACAAAGTATAACAACAAACCTTTGTAGTATACATAGTTTTAAAAGACATGTTAACAACAGATTGAAAAAAATAAGAAACAATGAATAAGCTTTTACAGTGAAAGCATAGAATCTACATATGTACATATTTAAATCTTCTACCATATTGATTTATGAAATATATTCACAAAAGAGGTGAGAGGCAAAGAAGGATGGTAATACAGGACTGATAGGAGGGAGTGAGGAGAATGGCTGTAGGAAGAGATTAAGTAGGAATGTTGACAGTGAGGAGTTGAGTTATGAGAATTTGAGAAGGAAGGTAGGTAGAGTGTACAGAGGTAGTGGATAGGGCATAGGTTAAGAGGATTACAGAAAGAGAGGTAGGTAGGATACAGTGAAATAGAGGATAGTCAGGTGGGGTTGGAGCATGAGCATTGCCAGAAGGATGAGAGGTGGGGAGTGGAGCAAGGTTTTGAAGGTGGAGTGTGTTGGTGGTATGAATATGTGGAGGAAGGGAGTTCCAGAGTCGGGATAGGGAGAAGGATAAAAGGAATTTGCCTGGAGTATGAGCTGGTTTGACCAGTTTATTAGGATGGTGATGGGGAAGGCTATGTCACTGGCAGCCAGCTTAAGCAGGTTAGATGGAAGGTCATCAGAGGCATTGGAACATGGCTTCAAGTTGTGCAGGAGTTTTTTTTAATGGTAAAGATAGAAACAGGTTTGAGAGTAAAGGGATGGATTTGAGAGGTTTTGTTGCTTGAGGAGGGTGTGTTGGGGGAGGTAGGTGTGTGTGTGGGTTAGGTGTATTGTTAGTAAAAGATGTAGTAAGTTTAGTAATAGAGTTAATGAAGAAGGAATTAAACTGGTAGCTAAGGAGAGGTCTGAGGTGTTTGGATCAGGGTAGGGGTTTACTTTTTTACCTGGATGGAGGAGGGTAGTGATGCTATTCCAGAACTTTTTAGGGTTGGTTTTGTGGGTTTTTTGAAGTATGGAGTAATAGGGTTTATGGTCAGAGGTTATGAGTTGTTTGACCTTGTAGCGAAATTGCTTATAGTAGTCAGGGAGGAGCAGGATTTGTGTTTTTGGTAATTTTTCCATGCTTTATCACAGAGGTGCATGAGGGTGATAGTTTCTTTGGTTATCCAGAGGGCAGTATTATATTTAACTCTTTTAGTTTTGAAGGGAGCAAAGCTATTTAATAGGTTGATGAAAGTAGTATTGAAATAAATTACAGCATCATCCAAGGGGGGGTTAGAGGGGTCAAATTAGTATGTTTTAGTGAGTCAGAGTAGGATAAAGGGTTGAAGTTTTTGAGGGAGCGAATAGAAATATAGTTATGAGATAGGTACAAAGAGATGGGCGAGCAATGAGCGAAGACAGAGATGTGATCACTAAGGGAGTCAGGAAGGGTACCATTATCAGAGATGATATGGGGGTGAGAGACTAGTATCCAGTCCAGTATGCTTCCTGAGGAGTTGTCTTTAGGGGGTCTAGTAGGTGAATCAATTAGCTGGGCAAAGTTATAGAGGTTTAAGTTATGTGAGGTAGTGGGGGATTGAATGGTGGCCCAATTAATATTGACGTCACCCATGATTATAGTTTCATTACTTATATTAGCTGAGAACCAGGAGAGGATTTCCTCAAAAATAGGGATATTATCACCACGAGGGATGTATAGGGAAGAGATGCATATTCTTTTCTGTTTATTTATATTTAGGAGGGCCAGAGATAGCTCAGCAGTACCAAATTGTGGGATGGACTTATTGGACTTATTGGGCATTGGACTTATAAAAGAAATGAGATTAAACATAGAAATGTATTACTTTGTAATATCTAATAGACTAAAATTAGTACAGGGAGGAATAAAGGAAACATGGTTTTCGGATCATTTGGCTATATAGGTAGAAGTGTAAGAAAAGGAGGGATATATAAGAATAGGTAAAGGCATTAACAGACTTAATGAAAAAGACTCAGATGAGGAAGACATAAAAGAGATTAACCAGTTATGGAAAGATCATGTGGATATGAGAAGTTGTTATGAAAATTGATGAATTGGTTGATATTTTTAAAGAAAAAATGTAAGTGTTTTCTGGAATATTAAGTAATGAGAACGAGAAAAAGGAGAAATTAAAATATAAACAAATGAGTCAGAAGATGTTTAAAGAAGTAACAGAAAAATGCTAAGCATGTATGAAAAGGAAAAACTTTGAGATGAATCAGAAGAGGATTAAAAATGTTACATAAGCACAGATATTTTTTACAAGAAAAAAGAGGAGGTTGCACCATATTTAAATAAAATTGTAAGAGAAACTGAGAGAATAATAATAAAACTGAAGAATAAAGAAGGAGAAACAGTGGGTACACAAAAATACTTGAAGAAATAAGAAAGTATATTGAAAATACATTTACAGGAGACAGGCAGAAGTGGAAAGTTAAAAAAAATTAAGTAAAGAGAAAAATAGGAATATTGAAAATATACAAGTGTAGGTGGACTTAGTGTCATTTTAAAGAAATTAACTATGGAAAAGCCACAGGAATGGATGGTACTGAATTACAATATGGAAGAATGGCAAAACATGTATTTTGTGGAACTATTAAATTAATGGTTAGAAAAAGGAATAGTAGAAAATGAAATATGTACAGGGGTTATGAAATGTATATGGCAAAAAGGAGAAAAAGAGAATATAAAATATTAGAGACCAATAATATTGAATAATACAGATCATAAAATATTTATGAGAATAATAGGGAAAAGATTAGGAAATAGTGTAGATAAATTACTTGATGAAGTGAGTTTTGGTAAGAAAGGGGAAAGTAAGTCAAAAGTTATTATGGATATTGAGGGAGGTGATAGATGATGTAAATAAAGGTGTAGAAACTTAAGTTATGGTAGGTAAAGTAAGTAAAGTATTTGACAGAATACAATATGATGTCTTGTGGGATATACTAAGAGATTATGGTATAAGTGAAAAAATGATTAAAATATTTATTTCAGTATATGAAAATAATAATGTGCGAGTGACACTAAATGGGTCGTTAAGTGAAGAAATAAAAATAGAATGTGGACTAAGGCAATGGTGTCCACAAAGCAGCATTTTATTTGCATTAGTTATTAATGTAGTTGTTAGAAAAATGAAAAGAGTGCTGGCAATGACAAGATATAACATAACATGAGACATTCAAATCCCAATAAGTTTTACTTATGCAGATGATATAGTCTTAATTATGAAAAAATAAGGAATGGATGGAAGAAAGTATCAAAAGATTAAATCGGTATTTAAAAATGCTTGATCCATGTATAAATAAAGACAAAAATAGTGACATTGGGTCAAAAGATAGTATAGAAGAGATTCAACTTAATGATGAGGATATAGATATATTAAGAATAAAACATGGAATAAAAATGTATAGAGAAAAACAATGGGTGCAAATAATACAAACATTAAGAGAAGTGTGTATGTTTTGGCAGGCATAAGAAAAAAAACTGTATTTAATAAATTTGATACTTTTATGTAAAATTAGCAGGTGTTTATATGGTTCCACCTAAATTTGAAAAAGAGTTATTATTTATTATATTCTCATGTATATGGGGATCCAGATTGAATCCAATTTGGAGAGGGATTTTGTATGTTAAAGAGGAGGAAGGGGACTGAGGTTGATTAATCCAATTGTTCGTGGGGCATCATTGAATCTTTAAAGAAAATTGGCAGGATTGGAAGAAAAGCATAATAATTTAATACATTTTATTATGAAAGATAAGTATAAGAACTGTTGGGAGAAAATAAGTTCTGGAAAAACATAGACTGTTTTTGTAAATGAAGACATGAAGAATATCTGAATAATTTTTTTATGGAAATTGAATATAAAACTGTAGGAGAAAAAAAAGAAAAGAGTGGTACTCTAATATAATGACTGATCACTATTATATATACCCATGGAAGCATTTAGGGAATGAAGAAAGAAATGCGATTAAGGCAAGATGTACATGCTGTAGGAAAATTCATGAATGCAATGATTTTATGTGGAGATTGACAACAGGTAAACTGCCAGTTAAAGCTAATGTGCCTTATTAACAAAAATACAAGAAAAAGTGTGTAATTACTGTGGGGAGGTTGAAACAATGGACCATATGTTTCTGAATTGTTCAAGAGTAAAGGAATTATGGACAAAAGTATGTGAGAGTAAGATATGTGAAAGACTTTAAAAGTGTTGAAGATATAAATATGAAAATGCTGGAATATGGGTATTATGGTAACAAATCACTAAAAGAGGTGAAAGACTGATAAAAAAAACTGTTTTATGTTTCATGGACAATATGGACTAAGAGAATGAATTAAATTATGTTCAATGACAAATGGGTATTGATTGAAATTTTGAAAAAGATAGGTATTTGGCTGTGGAGAAAGAGTTGGGGGAAATCATTAAAATGTATGAAATTGGATGTTAGATGAAAACTGTAAATAATTGTAAATAATGTACAATATGTAAATAATATAAATTATGTGCATAAGTTATGTTAATCAATAAAGAGCCCCTACCACTACAACACTTGTGGCGCGTGTGGCCGATGAGTGCGAGCATCTGTTCTGTTCTTTGTGCAGTGGTGGCTGGGAAAATGGCATGCAAAACATGGCATCAAAGTAGAAAGGAGTAGAGGCAAACACTGACTCTGTAGAGATATTTTTTTTGAAATCGAGGAGGAGACAGTTATTCAGGAGAAGTGAAAAAGAGATCAGATTGAGGATTCAGAAGATTTATTCCAAATGGAACTTTCTGAAGAATCAAGAGTTGAAGAGAAATGGAAGGGAGAAGTTATAATTACAACCCTCCAGTTTTTTAATTTCTCCAAGTCTTTTGGGTTTCTATTACCATGATGGGAATTGACCTCATTCCTAACTCAAAGTATGATTAAAGTTCATGAAATTAGTATTGTTTCAGTCTTTGATGTCAGCCAGGAGAGCTCTTTGCAGCACCTGTAATGTGCCCAGTAATGACTCCTTCTGCAATTTGTATGGAGTTACATGTATTGGTAACATATCTAAAAACAATTGTAGATTCTTTTTTATAAGACCCGTTGCTCCAACTACTATTGGAACTGTCTGGGTATCTTTCTTCCACATTGCGCTCATTTCTGCCTGCAAATCCTAATACTTTATGACTTTATGGCTCTCCATACGCAAGACACTGTAGTCACTGGGTGTAGCAATTTCAATGATCAATGCTATGTTTGCCTTCTTTTCATGGACCACTATATCTGGTTTTCTCACATCTATCTTTTAAACTGTTGGTAATGGGTGATCCCATATGATGCAGAGTTCATCATTTTCTATGATGCTTTGTGGCTCAAATTTCCAGTGTTTTTCAGCTACTTCAATACCATAATGTTTGCACAATCCCCAGTGCAACAGTCTTGCCACATTATTATGCCTTTCAGTATATAGTCCTTCTGCCATTAGTATGTCATGACCAGCAGCAAGGTGTGCAACTGTTACCAGTTCTGTTTTACAAAACCTACATTTGTCTGTTTCTCCCATATGTTCAATGGACTTTGTAAACCAATGTGTGTGTAGCCCACTATCTTGGGCCACCAATATTAACCTTTCATCTTTTGGTTTAAATTTGCCTCTCCTTAACCATTCCTGCATTTGATCCTTATTAATATGAGGTTCTTCTAGAAGTTTTCTATACTTGCTACTATATTTATACATTTTCCACATTTCTTGCCTTTTCATCTGATCCTTCACCTTATATAATTTCTTTTGTTTTTTAGCACGTTCAGTTGCTGCCTGATTTTTATCTACTTCTGGTTTGATTTCCATTCCTGCTTGACACTGATATGCTTCTGCTACACTAAGCAGGGAAGTCATCTAAGATTTATTCTCCTCATGTTTCAAAACTTTCACCACATCTGGGTCCTGTAAGGTCAACAGATTTGTGTGCAGTCCCAGGATTGCAGATCTATACAGGTAATCAATTTCAAGGAGGCCCATATTTCCTTCAGAATGGGGAATATATAATCTTGGTATGCACTGATATTTATAAATCATTTGGTAAGCATGAAACATCCTTCTTGTTTTCCTATCTAATATATTCAACATGTTTTGCAGTCAATCACTCCAAAAGTGTAAGTTAGGACAGGAATAGCAAATTGTATTATAGCTTGAATTTTTGTTCCTAGATGTCAACATTGTTTTCAGGATTAATTTAAGTCTTTTAAAATATTACTTACTAAGTTTTATTTACATTTATTCATGTTTTATTGTTGATCCTTCATCAATTTCCAAATATTTATACACTCCTTCTTGTTCAGGTTCTTGTCCCAAAATCATGTTTCTTTGGTGCTGCAGTTTTCATGTTTTAAAGGTTGCTTTTGTAAACTTATCAAGACCAAATGACATTTTTATATCATCTGAAAAAGTTTTGACTACTTGCAGTTGTGCATTTAGTTCCTTTACTGATGAGCTATGCAGTTTTAAATCTGACAAAGAGAAGATGAGAAGTCTTTACACTTTGTTGTTTTCTAGGAGCCAAATTATAGCCATGGCCTAATCTGTTAAATAGACAGCTTAATGGGTTAAAGGCAAGACAGAATAGCAGAGGTGACAGGGAGTCACCCTGGAATATCTCCCTTTGGATTTTTATCCATGGAATAATAACTTGTCCTTTATGATGGCTTAATTGCAAAGTGGTCTGCCACTGTTTCACTGTAATGCAGTTGATCAGTGTAGGCTGTATTTTATACATTTTAAGTGCACTTTTATCCATGAATATGGGATGCTATCAAATGCTTTTTTGTAGTCAATCCATGCCATACTTAGATTCTTCCCCTTTTTACAGTTCTCCATTATGACTTTATTTAGCAATATATGATCCTTTGTTCCATATGACTTTCTTTTATGGCCCTTTTGTTCTATTGCCATAATTGAGTTTTCTTCTAAATGACTATAAACTCTGTCAGCATCAATTACATTGTATAGCTTATATGTAGTTAGAAGGCAAGGTATTGGTCTATAATTTTTAGGGTAGCTTGTAGGCTCAGTCTTAAGTAGCAGCATTGTTTTTTCTTTTTGTTAGCTAGGTTGCTGCCTGTTCAGTGTGTGCATATAAATAGTTCTTACTCATGGCCAAATTCTTGCAAAGATGCTAATACTTTTAACCAGAAGTTAGATGCTGTATTTGGGCCTGAGGTTTTCCAATCAGAGGCTTTTCTTAACTTTGTTTCTATCTCTCTGGCTGTTACTTCATCCCATTTCATATCCTGTACCTTTGAGCTTCTTATACTTTCTTTTACTTCTTCTATCCATTTAGCATCTTTATGTTCCACAGGATCTTCATAAATACTTCTCCAAAATGTATCTATTTCCTGGTTTTCCAATTCTCTATAAATTTTTTGAGGTCATCAATAAATTACTTATTTTGTACTTTTCCTTTATACTTATCTGTGTATCTTCTAAGGTTTTCTGCCTGTGCTGATATTTTTAGTTTGTTATTTGCGATTGCGCATGATAGAAATTGATCCACTATAATATTGTGCGTTGTTTTTATCACGTCTATCTTTCTGAGTATGTTTGTTGATCTGTTCCATCTTCTATACACCTCTAACAGTGACACTTCTTTTTTTACCTGCTTTATAGTTTTCTCTGTTTGATACTTCCATGATGGTATTTGATTTCTTCCCTTCCTTTCACTTACTACCCTATGTTCTTGTGGTAGAATTTTAATTTAGCTGCACAGTAATATATATCCTGTTTACTTCTATTATATTGCATGGATGTCTATGGACAGTCCTAATTAATTGTGTTCATTTGTTTTGTCAAACTTCTGACCTTTTGGGTTTTATTGACCTTCTACAGTCTATGTTTTTCATTGATCTTAAATATGTCTATCTAATCTCTATTAAATCAAGCATCTCTTCCCTTAGCTCATTTTCTTCTAAACTGAGGGCACATTTTTTGTTTTCAATTTTCTGTGGGCATTCTGTTGAAAATTCTATGGCATCTTCCTGTGGCACATTCTCTTCAATTTCATTCTTTGTCATCCGTTGTTGTGTCATATGGGGACTCACTGGCCTATCACATTGACTGCTCCAGAGTTGGCACAGTTTTCTGTTTTTTTCCCTTGCTGTCCAGCTCCAAGTGAATGTATATACTGGTTTCTTGTGGAAGGCTCCAAAATATCTTTATATGTTAACTGACCGGCTGCTTCCCATTCCACTGATTTCTCCTTAATATGGATGTCTATTGCTCTATCCTGTTGTAGTGCTTTCTGAGTTAGATTTTCTATAATTAATCCTTCACTTCACGGGTACTAAATAATCTCAGTTTCTATTTCTTTAACTTCTCCATTGCTAATCCTCTTTTCTACTTTTCCTCTTTGTCTTCTTATTTTTTTGTATTGTAAAGTTTTTCATGTTTGGATTCCTTTCCGTATATTTTTCTTCAAATATCTTTGGTGCTGCTCTTTTTGCAGTGGTTAGTTTTGCTTTCTCCTTTGCATAAATATTACACCATATTAAATCTCTTTTCCTTTCCCATTTCCATATTTCTTCTTCAGATGTCTCCTGATCTTCCTGTTTCTCCTTACTTTCACAGGCATTCCATAATTTCAGCTTCTATTTTTTTAACTTCTACTTTATTAATCTTCTTTTCTAGATCCTCTTTTTGGATATTATTTTCTTTATTGTGAAATTTTCCATATCTGGATGTTTTTGCCTATATTTCTTTTCGAATATCTTTTTTGTATGGATTAATTTAGCTTTTGACTGTGCATAAATATTGCACCATATCAAATCTCTTTTTCTTTCCCATGTCCATCCATTTGAGAGGGTTGTAGGAAGATATATTAGAGGAGTTGATAGAACAGAGTGAGCTGAAGACAGGAAGGACATATTGTGAGGTGATATGATGGAGAGAATTAACAAGGAAGAACAACAGGAATTAAAGAAGAGATTGTTTGCAGAAGTCGTCAGTGAGCAGAAAGAAGTTAAAAGGCAGAAAAAGAAGACAGAAGAATCAGAAAGAAAGAAAGAAGTATGTAGTGAGAATCCAGGGGAAGGAAGAATCAGAAATTGACAGGTATCAAGTATGGCACAAGACTGTTGTGCCTTTAGGAATAAAGGCAGAAGAGGTAAGAGCTTTTATTCTGATTAAAAAACAGACTTATTCTGACATTTTCTTTGAGATTGCTGAAATTTTAGAATATTTTCTGGTGAAATGTGAAAAGAAAAAAAGAAATGTAGCCTTGGAATAAATATATTGTAAAAAACATTTTTGGGGAAATACAGAAAAAAGTTAACGTACACTTTTGGACAGAAACTGAAAGAGTGACTGTTAAAAAATACTTATAAAATAATTTTTTGCAAAGAAGTAGGTTCATAGGATGTTACCAGGCTATTGCCCTAAGGCTGTTTACAAGACCAGCAGTTAAATCCCAATAAAATGCTAGATGAAAAAGTAAAGCAACATTGTCAGTGCAGTGACAATTCCATTACTAATAAGGCAAAACTGGCAAAACCAAATTACTTAAGTTACGCTCAGCTAAAGATTGTTTCCTTATGACATTAGATGTAGAGTCATTGTTTACAGTTATTCCCAATTAAGATAGGTATTCAGTTTGTTAAACATGTATTTGAATTCTCTGATAATGCACAGTGTCACATAAATATTATTTGTGAACTACTGGACATTATACTCACCAATAACATATTTTTATATCAAAAGAAACTTTATAAATAGCCAAGAGGTGTGGCGATGGGTACCCCAATCACCAACACCTATGCCAACATTATAATGTACCAGTGGGAGAAACAACACCTAATCAGTGAAGATAATTCCTATCTCAGAAATGTAAAATTTTATAAAAGGTTTGTGGATGACCTTTTTTTTTTTTATGGGAAGGAATTAAAAAAAAAATCCAGAAATTTCAGTCATACATCTCTACAACTACTGAATTTTTAAGATTTAAATGTGAAGTATCCTTTCATGCAATTAATTTCCTTGACATAACCTTAAATGAAGCTCATACTGGTGATATAGACACTACTGTGTACAGAAAACCATCCAGGAAAAATACATATCTGCAAAGAACCAGTTTGCATCCACCACATATCTATCCAAACATTGTTAAAAATCAGCTTGTTAGGATAGCTCAACTAAATCCAAATGATACATTAATGGAACAGCAACTTGAAATGACCACTTCAGAATTCATACAGAGAGGTTATAGTCGACAACAAGTTAAGACAATAGAACAAGACATTATAAACAAGGGATCCACAGAATACAGAATACACATTCCTGCTAACCACTAAGAGATGTGCAAGATCATTAACTAGCCATAAGCATATCAAACTAAGGTACACTCTTACGCATGATAGAAGTACATCAGCCATTAAGAACATTATTAAAAATACTGGTCTGTTTTAACTGAGAGTCCAGAGCTAAGGAACATTGTATCTGATTCACCAAATTTTACTTAAAGAAGAGCTAGTAACTTAAAACACATTCTTTGTTATAAAGAGCAACCAAAAAATACATCTTATGGATTTTTAGATTTAAGGTACACATACCTCCTGGCTTGAATGACACGGTTACCATCAAGCCCATAAGTATTTACATACTCAGATATACTGAACGTCTTGTATTTGTTTCCATATTATAAGTTGTAAAAATCAAAATTTCATAAGTAGCATTATCACTTATTATTTTTTACTTTTTATTTCTAACTTATTATGTTATTGTTACTTATGAATATATTTTTACACATAATTTTATTCACCTTTTATATTTCATTTTCATTTTATCATGTTACTACAGTTTTAACTTGTGATTTGATTGTGTGACTACATCTGGATTATATAATATAAACACAATGAGTTGTTCCGATTTTTGCCTGAAGAAGTCTATCTAGGTGAAAGTGTTCTTTGCACTTGCAACGTAACTCTTTAAATATGCTGTGGATTTTAAACTTTTGAAATAAACATCTCTTACTTTTTACAAAAGTAACTTTTCAAGTAAGTTGTGGACTTTATACTTTTTGAACAAACAACTGTTGTTTTATCCCTGCTCATGGTTCTAGTTACTTTTTTTGGCCAATATAATACTAGAAGAGAGATATCATCTATGCCCAAGTTTTTTCTATCAAGGACTACCCATGTCTAGGATAGAAGCCAGAGCAATCCCTAGCAGAAATTTATGGTTTCCCATCCAGTTGTCCAGGTTGCGCTGATACAGGGTCGTGGAGGTGCTCTGTTTGATATGGTAGGAATCTTATTCCAGAGGAGTGGAAACCTCTGAGAGATGCATCTGTCTCTCCAGCAGGTCCTGTTGTGTCCCAGCTAGATTGAGCTCCCTGGAACAGGTGACTCTCATCCCATTTGACTTATGGATGTGCAGCATTTCCATTAGATTTGGGTTAGAGAAAGTCATGTAAATCAGACATAAGTTGCCTCTAAGTTGTCTATACACTACTGAGTACAGTGAAAGCAAATTCAGTCTGTCCATATAAGACATGTGCTGGAGACCTCCAAACTCTGGACCCCACCCAGTTTGGGTTTGTGAAAGGCAGATTATGCCTCCTGAACCTGATCGACTTCTTTGAGGCAGTCACCAAAGCTGTAGACGAGGGTAAGGTGGTTCACACAGCCTATCTTGACCTCGCCAAGGCTTTCGACACCATCCCCCATTCTGGAATTATAGCTAAACTCACTAAACTAGGTATAAATCCCTTCATCACAAGATGGGTTGCCAATTGGCTCACTGACAAAATTCACACTGTAAAAGTTGCAGACTCCAAATCTGACTTCAAACCAGTGACAAGTGGAGTATCACAGGGTTCAGTCCTGGGACCTCTCCTGTTTGGTATCTACTTCTCTGAAGTACAGGCTAACACAGAAGGCCTTTGGCTAATGAAGTTCACAGATGACTGCAAACTAGGTGCCATAGTTGAGCCCCAAATGATGTGGACATCCTACAGAAGGGGCCTCAGTGAGATAGATGCCTGGTGTCAGAGCCATGGCATCAAGCTCAATGCCAAAAAGTGCATTGTCATCCTCTTTGGTAAAAACTCTGTACCCATGAACTACCACATAGGCAGCAGTCTACTTAACACTGAATGTGTGATAAGAGACCTGGGGACCCAGGTAGACAGTAGTCTCTCCCCTGATGATCACATCACCACAGTAGCCAGGAAATCCTTCTACGTGGCACACCTCATCACAAAAGGGTTCTCATCTAGGAAAAAATAGGTCATTGTTCCCCTCTACTCGACACTCATTAGACCCATTATAGAGTACAATGCCCCTTTTGGAGTGTACCTCACAAGACATCTGCAGCAGAAAGGCCACAGAAGTACCTCACAAAGAGGATTATTGGCCTTAAACTGATGCCCTACACTGACTGTCTCAAAAAACTCCAGCTTTACTCTGTAGCATATCACCTACTTCGAGGTGAGCTCTGCCTAACATATCAAGCTTTGTCAAACCCAGAGCTGTTGGACATGCTACACCTAAAGAAATCCCAATCCCTCCAAAATATACACTTTAGGGGCCTAAACCTTGTCACCAAAATAAACAGGACTTGCTGGAGGGATAGATTCCTGTCCCAGAGACTTCCCATACTCTAGAACAAGCTACCCAGCTATGTCAAGCAAAGTTCCTCATTAGCACTCTTCACGAAAAATCTTGATAAGTGGATGGGAAATAGGAAATAAACCCCGGGGATCACTTCTGTGGCTCTGCTCAACATGGGCACAGGAAAATAACTTTCTTGGATGGTGTAAGCCAGGGAACCTTGTTAGCTAGGCTTACTTAGATCCTTGGGCCGATAGCCTAGTACCTACCTATGAACCCTGAATTTTCTTAGCTAGAAATCTCTGAGGTCTCTCAAGTTACTGCAGGTGTCTGGTACGGTACATATTAAAGGGAATATTATATTCAACTGGGTTAGTTTGTCAATGATGCCTGAATGTGGGATAGTGATGAAGGCCTTGGCCAAGTCAAGATAGGCTGTGTGCATGGCTTTGCCCTCGTTTATCGCTCTGGTCATGTTCTTGAAGAAGTCTACCAGGCTTAGCAGGCATGACCTGCCTTTGGCAAAATCAAACTGGGACTGATCCACAGTTTGGAAGTCACTGATATCCTTATTTATGAGGTCCATGATGATTTGTTCCATTACCTTACTTAAACTTATGGGTCTATAGTTACCTGGATCTGTTTCTGAGCCATCCTTGTGGAGGGATAACTATCATTGTTTTCTATTCAGTGAAGATAAAGCCAGTACTCAGGCTGTGGTTGAATAGAGTGCCAAATGGAGTAGCTAGCTCTTGTTTTAGAACATTACGAATACAGCTCAGAATGCCATCTAGTCCCATGGAGGCTGTGTTCTTAGTCTTGGAGACAGCATTGATAACTTGCTCTTTGGAGATTCAGGGAAGAGGAGATGAAGAAGACATGGTTTGTGATATGCTTGGGGGGGTGAAATTTTCATTAAACTTGTCTGCCAGCAGGCTTGCAATTTCTACAGGGTCAGTGGGTGTGATGCCATCCACAATTAGTTCCGCACACATTTGAGTCCTTCCTTTTAGGTTGCGGATATAGATGAAGAAAGCCTTATGGTTATCCTTTGCTTCTTTTTCTTCTTTCAGCTGCTCCCGTTAGGGGTTGCCACAGCGGATCATCTGTTTCCATTTCTTCCTGTCCTCTGCATCTTGTTCTGTCACACCAACCACCTGCATGTCCTCTCTCAACACATCCATAAACTTTATCTTAGGCCTTCCTCTTTTCCTGTTACCTGGCAGCTTCATCCTTAACATCTTTGTCCTAATATACTCTGTATCCCTCCTCAGCACATGTCCAAACCAATGTAATCTTGCCTCTCTGGCTTTGTCTCCAAACCTTCCAACATGGGCTGACCCTCTTAATATACTTGTTCCTAATCCTGTCCACCCTTGTCACACCCAGTGCAAATCTTAACATCTTTATCTCTGCCACATCCAACTCTGACTCCTGCCTTTTTGTTAATGCCACTGTCTCCAACCCATATACCATAGCTGGTCTTACTACCCTCTTGTAGACCTTCCCTTTCACTCTTACTGGTACTCGTCTGTAACAAATCCCTCCTGACACTCTTTTCCATCGACTCCATCCTGCCTGTACTCTCTACTTCACCTCTCTTCCACACTCATCATTACTCTGAACTGTTGATCCCAAGTATTTATCCACCTTCACCACCTCTACTCCCTGCATCCTCACAATTCCTCTATCCTCCCTCTCATTCACACACACATATTCTGTCTTAGTTCCACTGACCTTCATTCCTCTTCTCTCTAGAGCATATCTCCACCTCTCCAGGGTCTCCTCCACCTGTTTCCTACTCTCACTACAGATCACAATGTCATCTGCAAACATCATAGTCCACGGGGACTCCTGTCTGATCTCGTCTGTCAACCTGTCCATCACCATTGCAAATAAAGAAATGTAAGGCTGGTGTGGAAAGGCAGACTCAATAACTCCTCGGCTTGGACAGTACACAGTACAAAGTACATGAGTTTATTGCACGCAACACAAAGTAACACAAAGTAAAAAATTCTCCAGGTTAAGCGCTTTCATCTGACACAAGCAGACTTCATCAGATGAAAGCGCTTAACCTGGAGAATGTTTTACTTTGTGTTACTTTGTGTTGCGTGCAATAAACTTGTGTACTTTGTACTGTGTACTGTCCAAGCTGAGGAGTTATTGAGTCTGCCTTTCCACACCAGCCTTACATTTCTTTACGTTGTTGCTGTGCTGTGTCAGTGCTTTACCATTGCAAATAAGAAAAGGCTCAAAGCTGATCCTTGATGTAATCCCACCTCCACCTTAAACGCATCCATCACTCCTACCGTAGACCTCACCGCTGTCACACTACCCTCATACATATACTGTACCACTCTTACATACTTCTCTGACACTCCCAATTTCCTCATACAATACCACAACTCCTCTCTAGGCACCGTCATATGCTTTCTCTAAGTCCACAAAGACACAATGCAACTCCTTCTGACCTTCTCTGTACTTCTTCATCAACACTCTCAGAGCAATTTTCTCATAGTTGCACTAAAGATTTTTGGGGTTGTCTTATTTGCTTGTTTAGGCTAATAAGGGTTCTCATCCAGTTCTGGGGTCTCACTTTTGTATTTTTAGACAGCAATGTCTTTTGCTTATTGTATAATTTATTAATGCTAGCTGTCCACCAGGATGGTTTGTTTTTTTCTTCAGGATCTTGCTTTAATCCTATCCGGCATGGCTGTGTCTATACATTCACGAAAATGTTTATACAGGGCATCAGTGTATACCTTCATATAGCCGTCAATGCTGTCTGTGGAAAAACAAATTATCATTGCTGAAATTTCAACTACTATCATTCTTTGCTTTGTATTCTTATCTTGATCACATTTTGTTTCTGTACCTCTTAATTATCTGTTATTGCATTACTACTGCTTTTTGAATTGTGTTGTAATTAATAATTCACTATGTTTAAAATTTGTTCTTGTGTTTGTAAATTTCTGGAGCTTTTCTCCTTGGGTCTCCACTGAAAATGGGCCTCTGGCTCAGTTAGACCAACCCTGTTAACAAATTTCAAATAAATAAATAAAAACTGGAACTTAGAAGTCGATTATATCTTTTCGTAGGATGGTGTAGTTAGCTTTGGTGAAGTTTTTTAGGCTGACTTCTCCTTTGCTACTTTAAAAATGACTGATTTATGGTCAGATTTAACCAGTGCAAGCCCTATACTTGAGGTGTTGTACTGGTCACTCATATTGGTGAGGACCAGGTCTACAATATTGGAGCCCCTTGTGGGGTAGTGCACTATTGGTTCAAGGCATTAGAGTTAACCAAGTCCAGGAAAATTTGTGCGAGTGAGTTTGGGCTCTATAAGTTTCCCAATTAAGACGTCACCCATGACTAGGGTGTTAGATTGTACCTTAATTGTGCCAAGTAGGTCTAAATAAACTGTGTGGGCATCTTGGTTCATGGAAGGGGACCTGTAACTGATGATGACTTAAAGGGGGTCTTACCCATGGTAGTTTGGACTTGGAGTAGCTCCATAGAGTTTTCTTGTCTAACCAGTCTAGAGGTATCATTTTCTTGAATGAAGATAGATACTCCACATCCTTTGGTTCTCACACCTTCAATGTGCAGTCTAAGAGTGTGGAAGTCATTGTAGTCTTGCAAGGCTGGGGTACTTTCTGTGGTTTTGAGCCAGGTTTCTGTGACTGCACAGATGTCAACATTTTCCAGGGAGAGGAGTGCTTCCAGAGAGTGCAGTTTCTGATTTAAACTCCTAGCATTTAGCAGCATGACTCTTAGTTTCTTTGTGTTTGATATTTTCACTTTGGGAATTTTGTTGTTGTGACCTTGCCTAAAAAAGGCATTATAGGGAAGGCAAGTGCCTTAGCCAGCAACTGGAAGCCTAGAGGTGCCAGGTGAAGACCATCTCTGCCAAAGCAGTTTGGTCTATCTACCATGTCGACCCAGGCTGACAGGAACTAGATCTCCTATGTGAGGGTAAAATGCTGCCCATAGCTAGGGACATACTCACCTAGGACACATATTCAGAGAGCTAAATCATGTCTCTCTTCATATAGTCCAGATAGGTACATCTCAAGTCATTCACACCAACATGAACTATGATGGAGTCATAGCGGTACTTGTTGAGAGACTTGAGTGCATGTATGATCTGGTGAATCCTTGCGCCAGATAGGCAGCTGACCATAACCTTCTCCTTGTTCAACCTAGTGAGTGGGGTGTCTGTATGTCTCACTATACAGGCACCTATAACTAAAACATTTGGAATAGCTGTGCATTGCCTTAAGGGCTTATTTGGTGAGACATAGGTGCTAGTGATTTTATGTGTATTGGGTGCTTTGGGTGTTGTGCTAGGTGCAGCATGTCCGTGTTTTGGAGGTCTCTGGTGTTTAGGTAGGCTTCTGGAGAGTACCTCTGCATATGAAGGCTTATGTGTTGGGTGCACATAACAAAAAGTAAAAGACATTTCTAAAGTGATTGATAGTAGAGTACTTTGGACAGGGTCTTGGGACTGTAATGCAAAACTACACATATTCTAAGCATGATTAATTTTGATGGTCATAGAGCTGTTGTCAGGTAATAAGGACAAACATGGGGGGCATTTTGTAAGTAATTGTGATAAAAAGAGATGTTATTTATATGGAAAAATTGGTCATGATGCTAAAAATGTGAAAAGATATGCTATAAATGTATACAAACAGGACATATACATATATGGATGAATTGTGTGAAGGAGAAAAGCTTAGAATATGTTGCAGAAGGACAGAATATAGAAAATGTATAAAATAAGGAATGATTGCAACAGGAGGGGACAACAGAAAGATAAAAGGGAGAGTAATGATACAAATCAAGAAAAAAATGTTAATACAAAAAAGAGGAATGGGAGAGGGAAAGTGGGTCAGAAGTTAGTGATGGAGATGACATAGACTGGAAAATGGTTAAAAAGAAAACTTTGATGGGGAAAAGTGTTAAAGATAGGAAAAGAAAAATCAGAATTTGGGATTGAAAGTAAAAAAAAAGAAAGGAAATATATAGATTCATAGGTTCATAGGTAAGTACTAGGCTATCTGCCCAAGGGCATTTATAAGCCTAGCCAGAATGTGTTGGCTTTCGTCACCCCCTTAGATTAGTTCCCTGTGCCTCTGTCCAGCAGAGCCATTATTTCCCTGTGCCACTGTCCAGCAGAGCCACTGCAGTGATCCCTGGGGTAAATTTTCTGTTTCCCATCCACCCATCAAGGTTTCTCTTGAAGAGTGTTAGTGAGGTGCTCTGCCTGATGTATATTGGAATCCTGTTCCAAAGCATGGAGAGTTTCTGGGATAGGAATCTATCCTTCCAGCATGTCCCATTTATTGTTGTGGTGAGGTTTATATCTCTAGAGTGTGTGGCTCTCCGGGATTTGTTTTTTTTTTTTTTTTTTAGGTGGAGCATGTCCATCAATTCTAGGTTGGACATGGCCTTGTATGTCAGGCAGAGATCACCTCTGAGTAAGCGGTATGCAACCGAGTACAGCTGGAGTTTCTTGAGTCGGGCTGCATAGAGCATCTGTTTGAGGCCAGTAATCCTCTTGGTGAGGTACTTTTGAGGTCTTTCTAGCTGTTGCAGGTGTCTTGTAAGGTACATCCCAAATGGGGCATTGTATTCTATGATGGGTCTAATGAGTGATGAATAGAGAGGCTCAATAACCTCTTGTTCTAGATGCGAACCCTTTTGTGATTAGGTGGGCCACATAGAAGGATTTTCTAACCACCTTGGCAATATGATTATCAACGGAGAGATTACTATCTACTTGGGTCCCCAGATCCCTTATTACATTTTCTGTATTTAGGGGACTACCACCTATGTGGTAGTTCGCAGGTACTTTGTTTTTTCCAAAGGGGATGACTATGTACTTTTTGGCATTTAGCTTGAGGCCATGATTTTGACACCAGGTAGCCGTCTCAGTGAGACCCATCTGGATGGTGTCTGTATCAGCAGGAGAATCAGTTATGGCCCCTAGTTTACAGTCGTCTGTGAACTTTGTCAACCATAGTCCTCCTATGCTTGCCTGTAACTCTGAGAAGTAAATACCGAACAGGAGGGGTCTTAGGACTGAGCCCTGGGGGATGCCACTTGTAACCAGTTTAGAGTCGGACATAGAGCCTGCAACTCTCACCATGTGGGTTCTATCCATGAGCCAGTTGGCAACCCATCTCGTGACGTAGGGGTTTATGTTCAAGCTGGTGAGCTTGTCTATAATACTAGAATAAGGAATGGTGTTGAAAGCCTTTGCAAGGTCTAGGTAGGCTATGTGGACCTCCTTTCCCTCATCTAATGCCTTGGTAACTGTCTCAAAGAAGTCCACCAGGTTTAGGAGGCATGATCTGCCCTTAACAAAGCCAAACTCGGTAGGGTCCAAGGTTTGGAGGTTCCCAATGTCTCTGTTAATGAGTTCCATGATAGCCTTGCGAATCAGGCTAGTCAGGCTTGTAGGGTGACAGTTCCCGGGGTCCGTATACAAATAATTTATTGTAAATTAAAGAGAAAGGTGGTAAATAAACTTAGGACTCTATCTGTTAATGTTAATAGTATAAAGAATGTAACAAGGAGAATTGGAGTGATAGAATGGTGTAATATGTGTTAGGTAGATTTGATAGTATCTGAGGATATTAGGGATTTAAATAAAGAAGAAGAAAGAGAACAACAGGCAAATGCTATGGCTAGGGTGTATAATATGGAACTTGGGTAATGAAACTTGTTCAGGGATTGCTATATTATATAGAAAGGAATTAAAAATCTTGGATTATACATAAGTTAAATTAGGGAGAATAATGGTAGTGAGTTTTTGGTGGGAAGGGAAAGTTATAGATCAATAGCAGTATACACATATTGGGTATATAAAGAAAGGAATAAATTAGTTCAAGAAATATTAGATTTTGTTTTAGTAAATCTGGATATAATGATATCAGGAGATATTGTGATCTGAGATGTAAAGAGCAAAACAAAAAAAAAAAATAGATCAGATAAAAAAAGTAATGAAAGAACTAATAAAATATAGGAATTTAGAGCTATGGAGTTTGAATAACAATACATGTAGAAGTGGAAATTTAAAAACAGAGATAGATTATTTTTTGTTACCTAAAACTGTAAGAACAGTGATATAAGTCGTATTAGAAACAGGTTATTCAGATCATTTGGCAATATTGATTAAAACAGATAAAAATGAATAATATACAAAAATTGGGAAAGGAATCAAGAGGATTAATGAAAAGGAGTAGAATTAGAAAGGTTAACAAGTAGTAACAATATTATGGAAATATCATTTGGCAATGAGATGAGGAATGGTGGATAACTTAAATTTAAAGAAAAATATAAACAAAGGCATATAACTTGGAAAAAATAGAAAAAGATAAAAAGATAAAAAAGAATATAGAGAAATACAAAAAGCTATTTTATATAGTCTTGATAGGAATGAAAGGGAATACTTAAGAAAAGAAGAAGAGATTTAATTAAAAGTATGAAGACAAAAATTAAACATTCATTATATGAATAAAAATATTTTCTACAAGGAAAAAGGGAAGAAGTTTTACCATATTTAAGTAAAAAACGTAAAGAAAATATTGGTATAATGAGAGAAATGAAAAATTAAAGAGGAGAAACTGCAAGAGAACAGATATAAAAAAGAAAGAAAGAACAAAACCAGAGGAGGGTAAAGCAGTTTACAGAAGAAATTAACAAAGAATTAGAAAAAACAAATTACAATTATAGATTTAGAAAAGGTAATGAAGTAAATAAATATAAGTTCAGCAGCTGGGCCAGATGATATAGGATATTTAATGCATAGAAATTTAATGCAATGGCAAAAAGAAATTTTGCTAAAGATATTTAATAAATAGTTAAATGATGTTATCTGCTGTGAAGAAATATATAGGGGTGTTATGAGATTTATATGGAAAAAGGGGAAATAATAAAATTGAAAACTGGAGGCCAATAATGTTGAATAACAGCGATTACAAATTATTTAGGAAGATAATACAAAAAAGATTAGAAAACTAATTTAATTACATAATGGAAGAAGCTATTTATGGGATCAAAGGAAAAGAAAACCAAGAGTTATTAATGATAATTAGGGAAATGGTGGATGAGATTAAAAAAGGACAAAACGAGGCAAAATTAATTGTGGCTGATATAAATAAAGCATTTGATTCAATGGAGCATGATATCTTATGACAAATAAAGAAAGAATACAATTGCAGTATAAAGATAAAGAAAGTGTGTGAATCGGTATATAAAAACACTAAAATTAGAGTTTTAGTAAATGGTTTGTGAAATGAAGAAATAGAGATGATTATCGAGGTAAAACAATGATGTCTAATGAGTAGCAGTATTCTGTTTGTAATTGTTATGAATTGTGTAGTAAAAGGAATAAATGAAGCAATGGAAAAAAGTAAATACATCCAGGAAATGAGTGTTTCATATCCTGTTATTATGTCTTATGCTGATGATATAATATTAACTGTTAAATATGGAGAAGAAATGAAAGAGGTAATTATATATGTGCATAATAGATTGCAAGAAGTTGGATTTAAAATGAATAAAGAAAAATGTAAGGGTTTTAGAGATAATAAACAGAAAGAATAAAGTTTAAAAGAAAAAAGATATCAGTATTAGGAATTGATTTTGATGAATATGATATATGAAAGGAACAATGGGAGAAATTTTTGAGAAACGTAAAGGGACTCAATGTCTTGTAGAATAGGTATAGGTTGTCATTTAAACAAGTACATATAATAAACACAATATGGATGGGGAAATCATCATGTATAGCTACTGTATATTTGATACCAACAGAATTGGAGAAACAGTTTCTTGAAGTTATATTCCAATTCATTTGGGGGTCTAGATTAAATCCAGTCAAAAGAGGGGTATTAATAAATATAGATAAGAAGGAAGGGAGTTTAGGTTTACTGAATCTGATAGTATATGGGGCCTCATTAAATATATACAAGCTTTTGGGATTGATAAATGGAAAGGAAAATAAATTGATAAGTATATTTAAGAAGAAATATAAAGAGAATGTTGTTGTTGTTTGTCTTTCGGCTTTTCCCGGTTAAGGTTCGCCACATCGGAACTCTGGTCCATTAATGATTGGCAGTAAATTTTCACGAACGCCGAGGTGCCAGCTCGACGTCCAACCTTTAACGAAGGCACGCCCATTTAAGCATGGATTTTTAAATAAATGAATAAAAGGGAAAGACAATGGAGAAATGAAGAAATAGGAATGTAACCAGAGAAACTAAAACTGTGGAAATTAAATATAGATGGAATAAAAGAAAACAGAAACATATTGCATTAAAATATAATGTTGCAAAATTATTGGGTTAATGGTGTATGAAGAATGTTGTATGTCAAGACATCTTATGGAAGTTACAAATTAATAAATTGCCAGTAAAGGAAATGTGCCTTATAAGAAAGGAAATTAAATGATTTGCCTTTTTTGTGGAGAGTTAGAAACAACAGAGCATGTTTCTTAACATATAAGATAGTTAAAAAATTATGGAAAAATTAATAGAAAATAAAATAGTAACAGAATTATGAAATTATAAACAGATAAATATGGATATGATTGAATATGTTTTTTATAAGAAGCACAGTAAAGACTATGTTAGTAATGTGAATAATGGGTCTATTTCACAATGTTGAAAGCGGACAATATCGAAGCTGATATTGTTGGCACCACAACATCGAAAGTGCAGAACATCGATCAGGTAAACGGAAATCTCCGTAGGGGGGGAGATTTCCATGTACCTCAATGTAGTGCGGTCTCGGAGTTGGAATATTTAAGTAGGGGACAGGGGGTGCATGGGGGCTTGCCCCCCTGCCTATGCTAGCTAGTTTTTATTTTTGTTTGTTTTTTTTTTTTTTTAATGTTATTCGATGTTTTACTACATTGATCACTAGAGGTCGACCTTTAGTGATTCGATATAGTAAGATTTCGGTAACGTGATATAGATGCTGAATAATAATATTTAAGTAGGGGGCAGGGGGTGCATGGGGGCTTGCCCCCCTGCCTATGCTAGTTAGTTTTTATTTTTGTTTGTTTTTTTTTTTTAAATGTTATTCGATGTTTTACTACATCGATCACTAGAGGTCGACCTTTAGTGATTCGATGTAGTAAGATTTCGGTAACGTGATATTGACGCTGAATAATAATGTTTTGTATTATATGGACAATCTGGAATGAAAGACTGAATGAAATTATGTTCAATGGAAAGCTGATATTACAAAATATAATAAGAAAAATCAGGTGGCGGCTTTGGAAAAATGAATGGGTATCTTTTATTTATTTATTTTATTTTACATTTGTTGACCAGGCTAGTCCAGCTGGATATATGTCAATTTTCAGCAGAGGCCCGGGGAGAAAAGCTCCTCAAAAACACAGTAAAAATTATATATAAAAAGCAATATTTCACAGGTACAGGTGCAACAAGGGTATCTATACAAATGTAAAGCTTTGTTAACAATAGGGGAATGAAGAATTAATGTAAATTCTTTGTAAATATGTAAGCATGTAAATTGTATATAGTTGTATAATAAAGAACCCCTATATTTTTCATTAACTGCAATGGGTTCTTTTTCATCCAACTGAGCTACTGTCGGCTCAGGCAGACAGGGTCATAGTTTAATGTCTTATCTGAAGACTGTTACACTCAGGAGTACACCTCCCCAAGCTAAACCATCAGCACTGGAAAATTAGTCCAACTACATGGTGAGAGAATATAACCTACAGCCTTCTGCACCAGAGGGGAGCATGCTACCTGTTGAGCTTAATAACTTATGATTCATACAGCAGACCAATGTCATAATTTAAACAGGACTGTGCTTTAGTCAATCCTTTGTGCTTACATTTATCATTTATAATAATAACAGTAAAGCATACCAAAAACAGGAAAGATAAACATTTTAGTTGTCATTTTTATCTCCATTGTATACAAATTATCAGCTTCTCTCTTTGATGCCTTGGAAATGGGAGGGGGTTTAGGCCATCATCAAGGCAACCTAAATGATATCACACCTGCAGCCTCCTGGATGACAAAGCCTTCCAAAGTGCTTTGCCTTTTGAACCATGTGTGCATCTGCACATGTGCCTGTTCCCCAGGTATAACATGTGCATCCCATAGTGAGTGCTTATTGTCAGTTTTTTGTCCTGCTTGCTGGGAGTCCCAGATACTCCCTCTGCCTAATATGATTAAAGTGATCTCAACTGCTTAGGTCCATTCTTTTTCCCAACCCTTTCCTGTAAACACCCTGATCACTAATCTGACCTAGGACAGTGGGGTTACTGTCTATGCTTTTATCCCTCTGCACTATAGGAAAACAAAGCATGTTATCTAATTTAGTTTTTAATCTTTCAGGTTCTTTCTGGCCATGACTTTCAGCTAAGATATAATTTATATCTTTTATTTTATATTTGCAGAATGTATTTATAATCCATTTTGTTTATATTAAAATATTTATTCTATACTTGTATACAAGCCTCACATTTGTGCAGTTTTTGGCTCAATTAACTGGAGGTAATCTGCATTTGGCATCCTTTGCCTGAGGTCCAAAGTGTTTCTGCTTGAATCCAAGCCATCCAAAGCTAAGAACAAGCAATTAAGCTTATTTTGAGTTTGATCTGCACTTGTTTTGCACTGAAATATTGCTTAGTTAGCATAGACTAGATCCAGACTTGCTGCATCTAGCCTGTTTTTTCATACATGTGAACTCAAATTCAGCCATCGTACACTAGGAAGGGCTCCCCTGAACCCTTCTGGCAGTAGAATGTAGATACAGCCTTGTCTGAGCTGGGGATTGCTGGAGGAAGGATTATTGTGTAATTTCCTATTGGCAGACTAGTTTAAAACTGTTTACTTTTGCCTGTATATAAGCCTCACATTTGTGCAGTTTTTGGCTCAATTAACTGGAGCTGCTCTGCATTTGTCATCCTTTGCAAGTGGTCCGGATTGTTTTTGTTTGAATCCAAGCCATGCAAAGCTAAGAACATGAAATTATATTTTTTTTGAGTTTGATCTGCACTTTTTCAGCTGTAATTTACTGTTTTACTGCATTAATTTGTGCCTTTTTGGCTGTTTTTACTTTTTGCACCTCATTACCTGTATTTGTTTTGCACTAAATTATTGGTTAGTTAGCATAGACTAGATCCAGACTCGCAGAATCTAGCCTCTTTTTCATACACTTAAACTCAGATCCAGCCATCTTATATTAAGAAGGGCTCCCCTGCACTTTTGTGGCAGATGAGTGTGGATATAGCCTTGCCTGAGCTGGGGGATTGATGGAGGAAGGATCATTGTGTGATTTCCTATTGGCAGACTAGTTTAAAATTGTTTATTTTCATCTGTATATAAGCTTTGCATTTGTGCAGTTTTTGGCTCAATTAACCGGAGGTGCTCTGCATTTGGTATCCTTTGCCAGAGATCCAGAGAGTTTCTGCTTGAATCCAAGCCAACTTAAGCTAAGAACAAGAAATTAAGCTTATTTTTAATTTGATCTGTACTTTTTCATCTGTATTTTACTGTTTTACTGTGCTAATTTGTGCCTTTTTGACTGTTTCTACTGTTTGTGCCTGCTTATTACCTGCACTTGTTTTGCAGTGAAATATTGCTTAGTTGGCATAGACTAGATCCAGATTTGCTGAAGTTAGCCTGTTTTTCATACACTTGAACTCAAATCCAGCCATCTTACTTTAAAAAGGGCTACCCTCTACCCTTGTAGGAGAATACTGTGGATATAACCTTGTCTGAGCTTGGAACTACTGGAGGAGGGATCATTGTGTGATTTCATATTGGCAGACTAGTTTAAAACTGTTTAATTTTGCCTGCTTATAAGTCTCATGTGTGCACACATAGCTCCTCACTGCACAACAGGGGTTAGTGGTGCCTTGTATAGATGCAAATGCCTAGAAACTATTTTTCCTTAGACACAAGTCAGTGAAACCCTCCCAGGCTCCCTGCTGCTCTGCAGGCAATGCAGCTGTGCACTTCTATACTACAGTCAACTCAGCTGAGCACTGAGCAGCGACACCCCACTTTCCATCCCTGATTTTCCATAGAATAAGTCCCTTTGTTAATCCCAGAGCAACAGATGATCTAACATGTCCTATAAGAAATTAGTACTGAAGAATTACCTGCTACTATGGACAGTCAGTTTCCCAACATTTCTCCAGCCAGCCTGATTGACTTGGGCATCCTGAGGCAATGTAGCAATTGCCTCAGATATACTGACAACCACTAGCTCCTAAAGCTAACAAATACAGTATGTGAGAGATGTAACTATACTATGAAACTAGAATCAGTCTTCTCACGTAACAATAAACAAGACATCAAACAGGTTGTCAGCACACACCTCTCTGCTCACACAAGATAAGGTCAAAACACTAAACCCCTGTAGGCAGAGGAACTCACTAAGAACCTACCAAAAGACCAGAGACCTCCCAAAGGTGAACAACTTACACATACTGGTACATGAACAGAATCCACCACTACACATACCCACACACATATCAGTGTCTCAACAATTAAGCCCCTAAGCAAAACACCTCAAAACCTAATGTCCTAGTCATAGGCAACTCAATAGTGAGACATACAAATGGCCCCCTCATGAGGTTGGACAAGGAGAAGGTTAGTCAGCTGCCTGTCAGGTGCCAGGATCCATCAAATCACACATGCAATCAAGTCCTCAGCAACATTTGTCGTTATGACTCTGTCATAGTACATGCTGGAGTGAATGACTTGAGATGTACCTCTCTTGACTATATGAAGAGAAGCATGACTGAACTCTCAGATTATATGTCCCAGCCAGGTATGGTCCTAGCCCTAAGCAGCATTTTACCTTCACCTAGAATGATGCCACAATACAGACAAACAATGATTGATTTCAATAATTGGCTTGGCTTCTGGTGTCACTCCACAGGGATCCAGCCTGGGAAGAAATGGTTGACAGACAAATCTGCTTTACCTGAAATGGCCTTAACCTGTCTCCTTAAAGCTTTTGGATACTGGCAAAGAAGCTTGCCTCCCCCATAGTGCCTTTTCTTAGGCAATTTAAAAACAACAAAACTTCTGACGTAAAGAAATCCACTAGAGACAAACTCCAGGTCATGCTGCTTAATCCTAGGAGCCTAAACAGTACCCTGGAAGCACTCCTCACCTTGAAGATGCTGACATCTGTGCAGTCACTGAGATTTGGTTCAAGGCCACAGAGACCACCCCGGCTATACAAGGCTATAATGCCTTTCACAAATTCAGACCCCAAAATGAGTGTGAAGGAACCAGAGGTGGAGGTGTATACATTTTCATTAAATCCAAATACACCTCAAGACTGGTAAAACAGTCCAAACAACTATAGGCAAAATACCCTACCACATCATCACTAGCTACAGGTCCCCCACCATGAACCTGGAGAAGCACACCACCTACCTTGACTTGCCAGAGTCACTCAGTATACAGCCAGACACCTTGCTCATGGGAGATTTCAACTATTCTTCCATCGACTGGGTGACTTACACAAGCAAAAACATGATTGCTGTGAGGTTACTGTATTTTGTTAATTCAAATGCCCTGGAATAGTTGGTCTGCACCCCCACAAGGGGCTCAAATGTCCTAGACCTAGTGCTCATGTGCATGGTCAGACCATAAATCAGTCTCACCTGAAGTAAAGATCAGACCTGACACCCCCACAGAAGCAAAAAAGCTGAACAATTTCTCCAAAGCAAACTATAGCCTACTAAGTGATGGTATAAAAAGTTTTAAAGCCTCTGCTAAGCAGCCAACAATGACTCTTATGCAAAAGATTACACAAATGCCCTATATAGCCACTTAAACAAATGTATTGACTCAGCTGTACCTGACAGGACTAAAACCAGGTCCTCACAAAAAAAAAAACAAGCCACCCTGGTGAACTGTAAGTATAACAAAAGAAAGAAACTGACATCTAAGAACAAGAGGGAACTTACTCAACAGAGGAAGAATACCCTCCACAGCTTGAACAAGCAAATCAGATATCTTGTAAAGTCCTCTAAGGCTAGTTATGATACTAAATTAGCATTCCTTGCTAAAGACAACTATAAGGCATTCTTTAGCTATGTCCGAAACCTAAAAAGGAATGCCAAGCTGTGTGCTGAACTTATATTGGATGGTACCACTCACACTGAACCCGAGGAAATTGCCACCCTGCTAGCTGACAGATTTGCTAATAACTTCACCCCCCCTATCCCCACCAGCCATAAGAACATGTCACAGCCTCTATGGGACCAGATAACAGCCCAGGTTGCTTATGAAACAATCTAAAACAAGACCTAGTGGAACCACTTGGCAATCTCTTTTACCATAGCCTGAGCACTGGCTTTGTTATGGCAGAGTGGTGGACATCAACAGAAATCCCCTTGTTCAAAGGGGGTCTATCAACCAACCCAGGAAACCCATAAGGCTAACCAGCCTTATCTGCAAGGCCATGGAAAGAATCATCATGGACCTTATCAACAAGGACACAGGCAACCTTCAAACTCTTGACCCGATCCAGTTAGGTTTTGTCAAGGGTAGATCTTGCTTATTAAACCTGGTGGACTTCTTTGAGAATGTCACCAAAGCCCTGAATGAGGGCAAAGCAGTACATACCACCTATTTTAATTTAGCCAAGGCTTAACACGGTCCCCCATTCAGGGATCATTGAAAAACTCTCACAGCTGGGGATTAATCCATACATCACTAGATGGGTAGCCAACTAACTCACCAACAGAGTGGACACTGTCAAAGTTGGGGAGTCCACCTTCACCAGTAGGCCAATTACCAGTGGGGTACCACATGGATCTGTGCTGGGCTCTCTACTGTTTGGCATCTATTTATCTGAGGTCCAGGTGAAAGTAGATGACTTGTGGCTTACCAGGTTTGCAGATGACTGCAACTGGGCACAATCATTCAATCTCCCAATGATGAAAGTATATAACAGAAGGGACTATGAAGACAAATGGTTAGTGTCAAAGTCAGAGACTAAAACTAAATGCAAAAAAGAAAAATGCCTCATATTCCCCTTTGGCAATGAAGTAGCCCCTGCTAATTATGATATAGACAGCACCCTTCTAGGCTCAAACCCAATGGTGCAAGACTTGGGAATACAGGTGGATAGCAATGTAAACTTTAATCATCATGTGTCTATAGTGGTTAAGATATTACAGAAGGGGCTGATGCAGACAAATGGTTAGTGCCAAAGTCACAGACTAAAACTAAATGCAAAAAATGCCTAATAATCCCCTTTGGCAAAGAAGTGGCCCCTGTTAATTATGATATAAATAGCACCCCTCTAAGCTCAAACCCAGTGGTGCAAGACTTGGAAACACAGGTGGATAGCAATCTAAACTTTGATCATCATGTGTCCATAGTGGTAAGGAAAGCCTTCTACACTGTGCATCTCATAAATAAGGGCATCACTAAGGAGGTTATAACTCTGCTGTACTCGACCCTTATCAGACCACTAATTGAGTACAATGCTCCCTTCTGTATGTATCTCACCAGATACCTGCAGCAACTGGAGAGGCTACAGAGGTTTCTAACCAAGAGAATCCAGGGCCTCCAAAATGACACTTACATGAAACGACTGAAAGCCCTGTCACTGTACTCTGCATCATACAAGCTGCTGACAGGTGACCTTTGCCTGGCCTACAGAGCAGTCTCTGACTCTGCCCTGATGGAAATGCTGCACATCCACAATGCAAATGAGACAAGAGTCACTCACTCTAGGGATCTCAACCTAGCCTGTGACATTGACAAAACATGTTGGAGAGACAGCTATATTGGAATAAGCTCCCACTTCATGTGAAGCAGAGCTCCTCAATGATCCTATGTAAGCGTAACCTTGAAAACTGGATAGTTGACCATAAATTCACCTCTGGAGTGGCACCATTGTCCCTCATGGACAGGGGTGGTTGGTGCTGATCATAGAATTGCTCTGCTAACAACAACCATCTGACCATGGTCAGTTAGGGTACATGGGTTTTTGCACAACTAGGCTTATAAAGAACCTACGGCCATTAGTCTTATGTCTTATGTAGCTAGCTAAGTCAAAGAGGCTGGGGGGTTCATTTATATACTTTATTACATACAAACAGATCAGGATTCATAGCAGCAGCAAAAAATATAAACTAACTAAATGACTGACTACTACACATATATACATGCTTACATCTCTGCAGCTCACTCCAAAATGGCAGTCTTGCTTGCACTTGCACAGTATTTATATAAACGTGCTAGTTCACTTGAAAGCTTCTTAAACATACATGCACACTCTGATTTACATCCTTCCTCTTCACTGAGCTGTCTTGCAATGATAATGACATTTAAATAGGCATGCAAATTGCACAGATAATAAGGAATAAGCAACATTCATGTCCAAGTTGCCATGTATCTCGAACAAGGTCTAAAAATGCAACCTGATCTTGTAATGTAGCAGTTAGGAATGGATTTAGCAACAGGGACAGTCATTGGTGAATAATCTGCTTTAGGACTCTTGGGAATATTCTCAGGAACAGGGATATTTGCTGGAATGTCTTCTAGAACTGGAACATTGGATAAGTCACTCTCAGAACTATAGTCTTTATCACAGGCAAGATGCTGCAATACTGGCTTGGACAATGGTACGAAATGCTTCCGATTCCATCTAAATTCTACTCCTTGCTATTCCACAACATACAATCTCGGCTCTGAACATAAACTTTTCACGAATCCATTCCAATCAAAACCTTTTGCTTTCTGCATCCTCACTATCTCCCCTTCTTGTAATGGATTGAGCAGGGACAAACGCTTTTTCAGGAGTTGAGCTTTCACTGTTTTGTTGTTCTTAGCACATGGTACCAACAACTTTCTACTGATTGGTAGTATGGTTTTGGTTTGTCTCGACATAAGTCTCTGGGCAGGTGAACCAAAATGATTATCACGAGGAATGTTTCTGGGAATCAGGAGATTCAGAAAAACATTGGTATTGTCTCAGTTTGACTTCTCTAACAACTTTTTTTCACTTTGAACTGCACATTCTGCCAAACCATTTGACTGCGGGTACTCAGGATTACTCGTAACATGAATAAAGTCCCATGCTTCAGCAAATCTCTTGAACTGCTGACTTGTAAACTGTGCACCACTTTCAGAAATAACTTTGTGTGGACTACCATAGGCAGAAAAATGTCTCTTCAACTTAGTAATGGCAGTACTGGATGTGAGATTAGGAAGTAGGTCAATCTCGAACCAATTTGAATGAGAGCCTACTACCACCAAGTAATGTTGACCATTTCATTCGAAAATATCTGTAGCTACTGTCAACCAAGGTAGTTCAGGAATCTGGTTTAGCTGAAGTGGTTCCTTCTGTTGATGTGGCTTAGTAGCTGAAGTGGTTCCTTTTGTTGATGTGGCTTAATACCATTACAAACAGAACAAGATGAAAGTACTCTCTCAATATCTCTTGACATGGAAGGCCAAAATACTTGTCTTCTCATCTTTGTTTTGAAAGAATCAGTTCCAGGGTGGCCATGATGCAAGATGTTAATATTCTCTTGTTGCAAGGATTTTGGAACAATCACTTTTGGACCTTTCATGATGATACCATTGTCAGACAAAATCTCATTTCTGTAGGAAAATATATTTGCACTTCTAGTGGTAAACAAGATTGCTTTGATGGCCATACTCAGCTGATAAAGTGGTTGAGCTTCTGGAGAATTGGCTGTGAAGCTATATGAGTTCTAAGCTCATTAAGATGTGTGGAAGAAAAATTTCTTACTTCCATGAATTCAAAATCAACTTGCTCATTTTCATGCCGTTTAGTGTTTTTAACTGGGTGATTTGGATAAAGTATTAGCAAGATAAAGAAGTTTGCCTATTGTTTAAACAAGATTGAAACTATACTTTTGCAATTTCAACATCATGCATTGCAATCTCGCAGGAGCTGTGTGCATAGGCTTTCTCAAAATAGTGACTAGAGGTAGGTTGTTATTCTCAATTTGAATAGGTCAGCCAAAAATATAATCATGGAACTTTGAACAAACAAACACAATCGTCAAGAGTCCCTTCTCTATCTGAGCATATTGTATCTCAGTTTGGGTTAGAGTTCTGGAAGCATAGGCTACTGGTCTACCCTCTTGAAGAATGACTGCACCAAGACCAAATTTTGAAGCATCACAAAAAAGAGTTACTGGTTTGTGCACATCATAGTATCTTAAAGTAGGTGGACTGGCAATTCTAGGTTTCAGGACATCAAATGCTATTTGGTGTTGTTCTAACCAGGACCAGGTTCATCTTTGCATGTCAGCTCCACTAAGAGAGCTGAAGGTTGACTCAGATCTGGAATGAACTTGCCTAGATAGTTAATCATGCCAAGAAAATGTTGTAGGACTTGAACATTGTCTGGAGCTGGCCTCATACCAGAATATCATCCACTATAATAGCACATGGATAGCCAGAAAACATTTGTTTCATTGCACGCAGAAATACTTCACTGGCAGAATTTATCCCAAATGGTATTCTCAAAAATCTGTACCTGCCAAAAGGTGCACTAAAAATAGTTAGCAATGAGGATTTTTGATCAAGCAAAATTTGCCAAAATGAACTTTTTGCATCTAAGACAGAAAAAAAAACAGAGGCATTTGGCATAAGAGCAGCAACTTCTTTGACTGTATGCATTGGGTGATGAGGTCATTAGTGCTTTGTTCAAGTATCATGTATCAATAAATATTCTGATATCATCTGAACTTTTCTTATGAGCTACTGCCATGTAGGATACCCATTCAGTTGGTTCTTCTACTGGACAAATCACTCCTTGCTGCACCATTCTGGACAGCTCATCTGTGACTCTACACTGCATAGCTACTGGAACTTTCCTTGCTGGTCTGATGACTGGGCTGACTTCAGGGCCTAACTTCATGGAGTACATAACTTAGGATTTTGCCTATTTTGTCTTTGAAAAGATCAGCATTGATACAAAAAATAGTCTAGGTGAAATTAGAACAGTTATCTTTCAAGCTTACATGGTGGACTTCCTTATTAAATAAAAGCAGTCCCCTTTTCAAACTGTCTCTGAGGCCTAATAATGACTACATGTGCCTTTTGATTATGTAAAATTGCAAGTCATAGCTGTTCCCAGCAGAGTAACATGAAAGGACTACTGAGCCTTTGGTTTGAATTTCTTCACCACCATAAGCAACAAGCTTCACACACTTTGCCAGATCTAGCTTCTCACCAGCTTTTACTCTAGCAAATGTTTTTGCTGACATAACATTGCATTTGAACCAGTATCACCTTTGAGTTCTATTGTTCTCCCATCAATCCAAACAGTACAAAATACTTCATTCCTTGCCCACAAATCATCTGCATTGACTGTTTCACCAAGCACAGACACACCATCGTCATAAAAATTACGGTCACAGTTTTCTTTTTGATCAACTTGTCTCTTGAAATGTTCTCTTTTAATAAAAGAATGGACCTCTTTTGATTTACAAATCCTTTGAAAATTATTTCACTTTTTATATTTGTGGCACTGCTGACCAAAAGCTAAGCACTTTTCTCTTTTAGACTCATGATTTCCATCACAATTACGACAGTTGACTATGAGGCTAGGTGATGGCACATGCTTTGAGTTTGTTGCCACACCCTTGTGCTTCACTGAACACATCTGCTTTACAGAGCATGCCTTAGAATTTGCTACAAAGGTTCTGGGTTTCAGTGAAGCAACCATGCCCTTAGGCTTATATCTGTTAACCACATGCTGCATACTATCAACACTAGCTTTGGAAGATGCTGAAAGCATGCATTTCTTATGTGTAAACATGTTTGTGTGCTTTTCTGTGAGTTTGTGTATTTAACAAAGCTCTATGGCCTTATTCAAAGTTAAATCACTGTCTCAAAGCAAAATCTTTCTCACTGCATCATCTTTAATACCACACATAAGCCTGACTTTTATCAACTCATCCTTTAAATCATCAGATCTGCACATTTTAGCCTTATTTCTCAGGTCAGTTATACATGCTGCAAAAGTTTCACCATGCTTTTAATCTCTTGTGTAAAATAAGTGCCTTTCCATTGTAATATTCATTTGGGGGTTGCACATTTCTCTAAATTTATGTTTTAAGCACTCTGGGTGTTCCCTTGTTTTAGCTGGTACAACTATATGGTGGTTTTCCCCCTCCCTGCATACACAAATGAACATTCTCTTTCAATGGCTTCTGAACCAGATAAATTAAGCAGAATAAATGCCTTTGTATGTGTATCTTTGTCAGAAAATGCAGCTTGTATGAAAATATACTCTTGCTCAAACACTCTCTAATATTCTGCAAAATTATTATCAAATACAAGTGGAGCTGGTCTGTGAAATCCTTCTGCCATGCCAACAAATTATGCTTAAACACAATGCAAAATGGCCCTTGTACTTATGTATAAACATGCACACACACCATGTACTTATAACATTCAAATGCACAATAAACTCTTTGAAAGACTGTACTTTGCGAAATGTTCTTTAAAATAACTGTATTTTGTGAAATAATTGTACTGTGATACTACACAAACTTGCAAACACTTTGTATAGTTCAGATATTTTGAACGGCTTTAGTTAATGTGAAAAGTGGCACATAGCAAAGAAAATGGTCGTTTTCCTTGTTTTACACATTTTATGCGATTCAAATATTGTTTCAAATATTTTTGTAACTATTTAGAATATTTTTTATTCATTTATTCTGAAAATTATGAGTACAGGTTAGACGAAAATGGGAATGTCGAACCACAGTTGGTTAATTCCTGTTTTCAACAACCTACACTATTGTGAGTGTGCAGTTTAACAAATGCCACTGTGCATTCAAACATATGTTATCGGAGTTATGACTACAGATCACAGTACAGTGGGGATTGTGAAATTACCCTTTTCCCCACTGTAGTGTGATCTTGGAGTTGGAATATACTATTTGCAGGGGGTGTGGGGATGCAGGAGGGAGAAGCAGCCCTGTAAAAACATTACATTATGTGATATGCAGTAGTGATGTGCAACTCAGCATGTCAAAAGTGCAAATTAGACTGTTACGCTAAATGCACTTCAACATTTTGTCATAATTAATATGCTGCATGTCGTACATCTGAATCAAAGGTGTGAATGGATTTTGTTCTGTACCTTGCTATTCTCATAGTAAACCTTTTTTGTCAGTATGTTGCAGTTTTGGACATTTCTTTTAACTAGAAATTTGTTTTGAGCATTCTGAGTGCTTTCTTTTATATTTGTTGAGTAAAAAATCATTTAAGTGAGTTTTAGTACCTGGAATTTGTTTCTGACTTGTTTTGCAAGTCATTTGAGTAGTAGGGATGATCCATTCCTGTATATTCCTCCAACTTTAACTGTGTGCCTCATGGTCTTAACTCTGGATCCCATTCTGACACCATGTCACTCTTCTTGTGTAGGTAATTAAGACAAAGAGGCTGGGGTGTTCATTTATATACTTTATTACATAGAAAAACACATCAGGATTGATAGCAGCAACATAAAATATAAACAAACGAACTGACTGACTACTACATATACATACATGCTTACACATCTGCAGCTCTCTACAAAATGGCAGTCTTGCTTGCATGTGCTCAGTATTTATATACACATGCTAGTTCACTGGAAAGCATCTTAAAGGTACATACACACTCTGATCTACAGTAACCTCATATGAACCTATGAACTTACAGTTATAAAATGGACAAGTAAAACTGATCAATCAGATGCTCGTTACCTGTACATCAAATATGTTCCATGCCCACAAGAAAACTAGTGCAGACTATCTAGACCTCACATTTGGTCACATATTCCTTCTCCCTCACAGCCTTCAAAATAAGTTCATAGGTAAGTACTAGACTAGTCTTGTGAGCCATTTTAGGCCTAGTCAATTTCACTTTCACTCACTACTAACTCTGGCCTGCAGTGGAAGAAGATTCTCTAGTGAATTTCCACATTCATTAAACAAGAGTGTTGGAGAGATGTAAAGTTGTACAAAACATGACATCATAAAAGATTCCCATATCTCCATTTGAATTAATGGCAGCTCTCAAGAGATAACACAACGCAATGAACATAATCAATGACTTAAAAAATGAAGGGTCACAAAGTGAATACGTTCTCCTGGGAAATTAGACTATCTTACTTCTATAACATTATCTGTATAAACTTTGCTTAGCTCACAGAACACCACCCTCATGATGTCATGCCACTGGGCAAGGTTAGATTCCCACTCACCACATTTCTTTTTGTTTTTGTTATATTCACCTGCAACTCTTTTAGCCAAGCACTCATCCCTTTGCTGCAACATCCATTCTTCTGTCACAAGATGTAGAGGCTTTGAAGGCTGAAAAATGTGAAATTAGGGATCAAGTGAGGTCAAAGGCAGTGTAAGTATCAGAACATGCTCCACTAATACAGGAACTATTGGTAGATTAGACAAGCTAAATATCAAAGCTGAGAATTGGCGGAACCATTCTGGACATGAAAATGTGAGCATAATAAACATGACAAAAAGTGTAGCAGGCTGGAAAGTTAGAAACTTCCTAGAGATCATGTTTAGGATAATATTTTGTACACTGAGCACACAGTGTGGGGTCCACGACCCAAAGAAGCATGTAGCTCCAGGCACTTTCAATTGGCTCAGCTTCTGATATCATTATAAGGGGGTACAATGCATGTTGACCTAGGAAGAGATTGTAGACAGTCCAAATTGCTTTAACAGGGATGGCCTACACCTCTCCCTCCAAGGCTTCTGTATACTGGCTAAGATCTTGTTCACCCCCATAGTGCCTTGTTTAGCAAAGTCAGTCTTATAAAGCT
The DNA here is from genome assembly GCF_019279795.1 of Protopterus annectens. Lineage (NCBI taxonomy): Eukaryota > Metazoa > Chordata > Ceratodontiformes > Protopteridae > Protopterus > Protopterus annectens. The sequence goes on from NC_056737.1 coordinate 79,912,615, forward strand.
TCCAACATAACTAAATAGAATCAAGACAACATTAACGCTAGAAACCATACCTCTTAACCTCCAAGCACTAAAAATCATATCACAGGACTTAAAAAAATCATAGCAGGGGGACAAAAAAGGATCGCTTTCTTATCTTTCACAATACAATGTCTTTATATACTAGAAACTATGGTGGTAACAAATATTTACACAGGCTTAGTTTATGTAAATTGAATAAAGTATATACTCATACAGAAGTCCTACTTTCTGAGGAACATCATAAATCTATGAGGAACAAGAATCAGAGGCCCAAACTGTGCTATGCTCCACCCTGGTTAACAAATTCAAAATAAAAATAAAATAAATTACAGCAGTTGTGAGGCAAGTAGCATAGTTAGGGTGGGGCAAATGGGGGCAACTGACCTGGGCACAAAATGTTCAAAGTGTTGGGGGTCACAATCAGATGATCCCAATTGCTTTTTAATGTATACTAGCTTTGAAAAGCTGGTATTGCATTTGCGGTCAAACCTGAGTGCTGTAGAGCTCTGTGTGTGGTCTAAACTGTTGCAAATGTAGCAAGCAGTTTGCTACAGTTTAAAAGAAAAAGAAAACTAAAACCTGAGCACTGTAGTGCTCCGTATGGGGTATAAACTGTAGCAACTGCTTGCTTAAATTGTAGCAAGCAGCTTGCTAGAGTTTAAAAGAAAAAGATATTTTTTTAGTAAAATCTGAGGAGGGGGGGTTGGGAGCAGAGCACAGAAACAGAACTTAATTGGCTCCTGCATTTCAGGAGCACCAGGTACCTGATCGTGGACTTTTTTTGTTTTGTTCTTCCACTGAAAAACTGGGGCAGGTGGGAGTGGGAATGCATAATCTGACACCTGGTTCATGTGCCAGTGCCAGAGGCAGTAGCGTAGCTAGGGATGGGTGAATGGGCAATTCCTCCCAGGCACAAAGTGTTGGAGGTGCAATCAACCAATCCCAATCTCTCTTTAATGCATACTGGCTTTTAAAAGCTGGTATTGCATTTGATGTCAAACCTAAGTGCTATAGCACTCTGCGTGTGCTCTAGACTGCAGTAACTGCTTGCTATATTGTAAGCAATCAGTTTGCTATAATTAAATGTAAAACAAAACAAAAAAGAATATTTTTTTCTTGATGTGCCAGTAAAAGCTCCCCACCTGGGGTGAGTGCATGGATTGGTTAGGTACTGCAGGAAGTTTTGCAGAAGTCCTTTTTTTTTTTTTTTTTTATTTTATTTTTTTTATTTTGCTGTTTCACTTGAGGAACTGAGGGGGTAGTGTCATGTAAGTGGCATAAGGTGCTGGTTGAACCAGCTATACCTCTTTTGAGAAGTGCGCTAAGAGCCTTAACAAAAAATGCTACACCACAAAAGCACTACTTACCCTGGAAAACACAGCTATATCACAGAGATCTACTCAAGACCCATGAAAGCATGCTACTGGTGGAGGGTTTCAATGCCTATCCTTCATACCAGCCCACTACATTAGAAATAAGCACAGTATATCCTACAGGCTACTGAAAGGTGACCTCTATTTCATGTGTAGATCCTCAGTAGACCCTATTCTGTCAGAACTATTACACATTCAGAAGCCCAATGGTATCAGAAATAGCTGCTCAAGGGACCACAATCTCTTTTGAAAGATTAGCAGAACTTGCTGGAGGGATTTGTATGTGTCACAGAGAATATTGCTACTATGGAACTGTCTTCCCCTCCACAAAAAGCAGAGTATTTCTTACTCTATTCATAGTTTAGATGAATGGATGGGTATCCACAAATTCAGCCCTGGTTTAGCACCTCTTGGATAGGGAAAACATGTAATTACCCCCATTGATAAGACTCCTATTCAAATTATAGCTAGCTACAGGCCCCCAAATTTGACTCAAGATATCCACTCCACCTCCATAAGGAAGAGTAGACCTGTCTGGTGGATATCTGCAATAAATAAACTATATAATCAAAGGAAAAAATTGCTGTCCAGGACCAAGAAGGAGCAGGTGCCAAATTGGAAGCAATCTCTTCTTAGCCGGAACAAGCAAGTAAGAGCACTAGTGAAATCCTCTACAGCCAATTTCGAGTCCAAATTGGCCACATCTACTCGAGACAATAATAAGGCCTTCTTCACATATGTCCGCAATCTCAAAGGAAGCACCCAGATCTGTTCATAACTGGTGGTCAAGGACACCACATACACAAATGCTGTAGATAGAGCCAATCTACCAGCTGACAGATTCAGTGAAAACTTGTCCCCTCTGTCCCTCCATCAGTAAATCAGGACATCCCCAGTACTTGCCCCCCACCCCTTATCTCCAGAAAACAGGTCATCACTGCCCTCTCAAAGGCAAAACATACCACCTCTATGGGACCTGATAACATCCTGGGCTGTATCCTACATAACCTCAGGCATGAACTTGCAGTGCCATTAGGCACCCTATTCAACCAAAGCCTGAGTACCAGCTTGTCCCAGCCGAGTGGAAGACAGCCACTGTCATCCCTTTACATAAAGGAGGAGCATCCACTGATCCATAAAATTATAGACCCATCAGCCTAACTAGCCTGATCAGCAAGGCCATGGAAAGGATTATCATGGACCTCATTAACAAGGACATTGGCAACCTCCAAAGATGCATCCCTACACAGTTTGGCTTTGTCAAGGGGAGGTCATATCTGTTAAATCTGGTCGACTTCTTTGAGACAGTCACCAAAGCCATGGACAAGGGGAAGATGGTGCACACCACCTACCTTGACCTGGCCAAAGCCTTGGACACCATTTCCTAGTCGGGCATAATAGACAAACTCTCTCAACTAGGTATCAATCCATATGTTTCCAGATGGGTAGCAAACTGGCTCACTGATATAACCCACCTAATCAAAATAGGGGAAGCCACCTCAAGCAGTAGACCTGTAATGAGCGGAATACCCCAGGGAAAAGTCTTGGAGCCTCTGTTATTTGGGATATACTTCCTTGAGGTGCAGGCCAAAACCAGTGGGCTATGGCTGACCAAGTTTGCAGATGACTGCAAGCTGAGCATGGTCATCAAGTCCCCAGGTGATGTGGATGTCTTCCAAGATGGCCTCATCCAAACAAACAGAAACATGGCCTCAAGCTGAATGCCAAAAAATGCATCATCATCCCCTTTAGAGTGAGTGATGTCCCCACATATTATCACATTAATAACAATGTCCTAAGTACGCAATCAGTAGTGAGGGATTTGGGCACCCAGGTTGACAGCAACCTGACTTTTGACCACCATGTCGCTTCCATTGTATGGAAAGCTTTCTACATGGCCCACCTCATAAGTAAGGGTATCTCATCCAGGGACAAAGCGGTCATAACATCCCTGTATTCTTCCCTTATCAGACCAATTATTGAGTACAATTCCCCCTTTGGTATGTACCTCGCAAAGCACATGCAGCAGTTGGAGAGACCACAGAGGTTCCTCACCAGGAGTATCCAGGGCCTCAAACATCTACCCTACACAGATAGGCTAAAATCCCTGTCCCTCTACTCAATTTCATACAGACTCCTCATAAGTGACCTCTGTCTGGCATACAAAGCAATCTCAGACTCCTCCTTGATGGGACTGCTGCATATCCCAAGTCAAGCTCCACTCGAGTAACCAGTACGTGCAACCTCAACCTGGTTTGTGATATCAGTAGGACTTGTTGGTGGGACAGATTTGTGTCCCAGACACTCCCCCATCTGCGGAATAGACTCCTTCTCCACGTCAAGCAGAGTACCTCATTATCCCTTTTTAAGTGCAACCTGGATAAGTGGATGGGAAACAGAAAATACTCCCCTGGGATTCCACCTGTGTCCCTGCTGGACAAGAGCTTTGGGTGCTGACCTGTCTAAACATGGGCTAAACTCTTGGTTAGACTTATAAGGGCCTGAGGGCCAATAGCCTAGTAACCTCCTATGGTCTTATGATATACTTGTTTGGCCTGTCTTGAGATTTGTATTGGAAAATATAAGAATAATAATTACTATGAGAATGCAGAGTTAGGCTTCTTAAGATCCTCACAGACCTGTAGCCTAGTGAGTGCCTATGGTCATATGAATGTGGAGTAGAAAATGCAGTCAGGTAGCTAAGCAGTGTTGCTATAGAAGACAGCAGAGCCAAAGAGGTAGGCCAAAGTATGGCTGAAAAATTAAGTTAAGTGTATGAAAGAAATTTCTGCACTCCTCGGTGGGAGGTCATACAGTATAGCTGTATAATATGGAGAATGCAACAAATTGGTCCTGTTGTTCACTAAATAGATCCTACTGGCAGTTAGGAGAGACAGGAGGTGGTCATTTTGGAGGTGGGCAGAGGATGACTCCTTTCATAAGACTGAGACAAGGCAAAGAAGATTGTGAATGTGACAAACACAGGAGTAAGGGTAGACAATCAGCCTGAAAGCAGGCTAGATGGCTGGAGCCAAACAGCATAAAATAAAGTAATACCAAAAACAGATAGCAATGAGAGGGATATAAAGGGATGGTGATGAGCCTGAACAATTGCAGCAGTTTGAGGCAACAAGGGAGACAGGAGTTATTATCCCATGTACAAAAATGGGAAAAAGGGGGGTGGGTGGATGGATGGGCTCTCCTTTCATAGACAGCATTCATAAGAGAAAGGTATGGGCTGATCTGGAAAGAGCAGTAAGAAATATCAGGGACCCTAACATGGACCATATGTTAACTGATGAGGAGATGGAAAAGACTGCAACAAGGTGGAAGAAAACATTAGTATTTGTGGTGGAGTCTGTCATGTATGTTGTATTTTACTGGTTTTAACAATAACAGTGACCCTGTGGGGAAAGTTGAAGAGGATCTTTGGGAATGGAAGGAAAATAAGCTTTTGGAAGCAGCCAGCTTCCAAGTGTAAGTGGCAGAGACCAGTTAGGGATGTATGTAACATGGCGGATTTTGTCGGGGGCATTTTGCCTGAAAGCCACACTTTTTTTCTTTTATGTTTGTAATAATCATGGAAATTTATACTGAGTATGGTTTCTCTGAAATACTAGGTAAAGATGGATACTTACCCTGAGGGGTTTTCATAGGATCATTTATTTTACTGAAGTGAGAGATATAATGGTATTATATTATAATGAAGGCCTTGTCACAAAAAAATTGTGGTTTGTATAGCAAGGGGCTTCTCATAATGTTAGAGGAATGCATGATGGGACCATGTTACATAATCATGAGGTGAGGGTATATATGGACGTTTAAGAACATTTACTCCTAAACCTGTCAGTACTTCAGTTCTTTGTGTTGGACTGGGACAACTGGGATGGTTAGCTGCTAAGGAATGACGTGTTGCACAGAATGCTTTCAACAGGATATTGTGTTTCAAAGCAGTGCTCTTGTATAGAGCAGCTCAAGGTGTAAGGGACTGTGTAACTAAGAAGGCAATTGAACCAAGACATTATAAGCATTCTTCTCCTAACAACTGTCTTCAATGCCACCTCCTATTCCTCTTTCACACTACCCCCTTCTTCTCCCCCTACCTCTACTACTCTCCCCCATCCCAACCTCATCACTTCCCACTTTCACAACATATCCCCCTCACTAGTACAACCTAACCCACTTCACTATTTTAAGCTAAAACTTCTAGCCTACTCAACAAAACATCATACACCAAAAGTGAAGTTTTTCTTCCCACAAATTATAAGTTGCAAACTTTAGGTACTGCTTCCCTCTTCCTCTAATTGGCTTGTCGTAGCAGGAGACATTCACCCCAACCCTGGACCAAAGACAAATAGCAATCACACTCCCCCTATCTCTCCAAATAGTACCAATCACAAATACCTCAAGCTAATTACCATTAACACCCAGAGTGTAAAAAACAAAGTAGCACTCTTCCATGCTTGGCTAAATCATACTACAACAGATATTGTAGCAGTCTCAGAGACATGGCTACAACCCCACATTACTGACTCTGAGATTTTACCCCCTGGCTTTCAAGCACTCAGATGTGACTGCCAAAATAAAAAAGGAGGAGGAGCCTTAATCTATAATAGCCTACTGAATCTCTCTCCTTACCAAAATCCTATTCCTCAGTTCAACAATGCTGAACTAGTCATAGGAATTCTGAAAATGAATAACTATAAAAGTATTTGTTTTATGGCCATCTATATCCCCCCTGGAAATAATACTACCACTCTAGAAAACATCCTTCTATGGGCCTCAACTAACATTAAGCTTGAGACATACATATTATGTGATGTAAACATTGACTGGAATAGAATCAGTAACAACAATCCCTCCCTATCTATCAGTCTTTTTAATTTCACTCAACTAATAAATGGCATTACCAGACCTAATAGAAACAACTCCCCAGGGTCCACTCTGGAATGGATCTTAATCTCCCACCCTAATAAAATCTCACACTCTGGTTTATTACTAGACACCATGCGTGACCATCTCCCAGCCATCATTCAATGAGCTACCCACTTCTCCCCTCACCAACACCAATACACCCATGCTCATAATCTTACAAATTTTAACCCTTCTATATTCTCTAAAACCCTTAAACTAACGAATTGGGACAACCTAAAAACTCTTCCACTAGATAAAGCCATAGACTTCTTCAATACGACCTTCCTAAGCATCCTAAACACCCAAGCCTCACCTAGAACAAAACAAATAAACCCAACTCCGTGCCATGGCTAACAAAAGACACCAAAACACTTATGCTACAAAGAGACAAAACCTGGAAACTTTATGACAAAAATAAACACCCTGTTACCCTCCAAAAATATAAACAACTCCGCAATCTAACCAAAAAGCACATTACAAAAGATTAAAAAAAACATATTACATTAAACTACAGTCTGCCCACTCCAAAAATCCCAAACTCCATCAACTCACTTCTGCACCCTGGTACCAAAACCAATCCCTGTCCTGACAACAAAAAAACTGATACAGAAATTGCCACCCACTTCAACTCCTTCTTTACTAACTCTATAGCTGAACTCACTAAGACCTTCCCCAACCACATCTCCTCCCCTCCTCTCAATCCAACCTCTCCTTCCTCTCCTCAACCCTCTACTCCCAATCCTCCCCTCACTTTTTATCTAAAACCCATCTCAACCTCCTACATCAAAAAGCTTCTCTCCAAACTTAAGCCATGCTCCAATGCCCCTGACAATATTCCCTCACTCTTTCTAAAGCTTGCCACAGATGGTATTGCCATCCCCATCAGCATTCTCATCAATAGAGCCATACAGGAATCATATGTCCCTAAATTGTGGCATGCTGCCTTTATCCTGCCCCTCCACAAAGGAGGCAAAAATAATAACATAGCTAACTTTTGATCCATACCCATTATTTCCCCAATCTCAAAAATCCTTGAAAAATGCATCCACCTCCAACTCATACCCTTCCTCATCAATAATCAAATCCTTACCCCTACCCAACATGGCTTCCATCCTGGCCATAGTACAATAACTGCTCTCCTCTCTTTTTTAGGCATAGTATACCATGCTCGTGACTCTGGAGAAATTGTTTCCACCATCCTTCTAGATCTATCCAAGGCATTTGACACCATCTCCCATACCAACCTTCTGAACCATAGGTTCATAGTTCATAGTTCATAGTTTAGTACTTGAGACTCAAACCCTGCACCTTGTGTTTGTAAGGCAAACACCTTAGCCATTAAGCCACCCTCCCAACCCTTCTCTAACCTTAATCTCTCTCAAAACTGCCTTACCTGGTTCCACAATTATCTCTCTAACAGATCCCAGGCTATGAAATGGCAAACTGGTACCTCAACCTTCCTACCTACCCCAACCAGACTTCCCCAGGGGTCCATACTCAGACCAGTGCTCTTTAATGTATTTATCAATGATTTTCATGCTGCCATTCCTAACACTACAATAGTGCAATATACCGATGACTCCACTTTAGTCTGCTCTGCTCCTAGTCTCCCTGAGCTCCAGGCAAAAACCTAACTGGCCTTTACAACTACTGAGAACTGGTTGTTTCTAAACCATCTCTCACTTAATGCCAATAAATCCAAAATCTTTCTTTTCTCTCCCTCAAAAACCCTCACACTTGACAAATAATCCTTCAATATCATCAGCCATGCCAACTCTACTATAGAAGTGGTCCCTTTTGCTACACTTCTTTGGGTCACTATTGATGAACACCTGAAATTCGATACACATGTCCAACTAAATATAAAAAAAACCCATCAGAAGCTAGGTACATTATACAGAAACACTCACTTTCTCTCTCCATCTACAAGGCAAACTCTAGCCTCTACCTACTTACTACCATCACTATTGTACAGTGCTCCACTTCTAACCAATCTTTCTACTACCATCTCCTCAAAACTAGAAATCTGTTACAACAAATTTGCTAAATTCGCTACTAAATCTAAACACTCCTCCCATCATTGCACCTCTCTCCACATGCTAAAGTGACTAGAGCTTCCTAACCACCTTGTCTACCTTCAACTTACTACAGCCCACAAAATAATCTTTAAACCTCCTGCATGCCCTGCTCAACTAATATCTTACCATTTTACACTCCACAGAGACCCCTTAGATCTGCCCAACAAAATCTACTTTCTGTATATAAACTAAAATGTCCCCCTGGCCAGTTTCTCCTATCCTATTCATTAGCCAAAAAGTGGAACTCCCTCCCACCCCTGCTAAGAATCACTACAAGCTTTGAACACTTCAAATCCCAGCTCCACTCCCACCTCTCCCAAAATTGGAACTGTAATTGCATTCTTCCTACCTAACTCCTCCTAATGTCGCTTATACATATACTTCCTCATGTACATGCTGTTTTTTCTACAACTGCCTTGCTCTGAATCTAACGAATGGTTACCATGTAAATATTGTACATAGATTTCTATCTCCACTCTCTGTTAATTGTGTTCCCCTTTTCTTCCTCTCTTTGTTCACCTTTTCAATTTGCTACAACTCAATATTTAATTTTACATTTGTTTTCTAAAACATTTCTAATTGTATGTATAATTGCATAAATATAAATCTCTATGCTTGTTTTAATTGTATATAATACGGAGCGTTTCTCCCTGAGCCTCCACTGAAAATGGGCCCTCTGGGCCCAGTGGTCCTCCCCGGTTATCAAACTGGAAATAAATAAATAAATAATAAATTTGAACTTAAAATAAAAAAAAAATTGTTTTAAAGGGTTCTAAGCTACCTTTGGTGAGTTTTGTTGAGCTGGACCATATAGTTTGTCTTAGGGTCAGAAGACTCATCATTTAAGATAGCACTATTAGACAGGTTAAAATCTGTGGGACCTCGAGAGCTACAGCAAAACATTTCCCAAACTGAGAGGACAGCCTCTCTGGGGAGGTCCACCCTTTTTCAACAGAAGCCCAAACAAGAATGAAAATAACGTGCTCTTAAAAGGTTAACTTCTCATTATTAATGTCTTGTGGTATCAGGTTAAATGCCAAAGGATAGCAGCCAATAAATACAGACTGCAAAAGAGTTATAAAAGAATGAATTTAAGCAAAATCATGACCCTTTCAAGATTGTGAATGCACATGCATTGAGGGAATCTGCTTATGTACAGTGCATCATATGCTTTTCTTGATATGGAGTATTTTTATGATATTTGGTAAGGCTCAAGAACTCTTCTGTGATTTGATGAAAGCTTCTTGAGTCTGAAAACCTGTTATATAATAAGTTGTTCTGTCATGGTATAGCTTGTAGGAGTAATGGCTGTAAGGGATTTTTGGAAGGGCCAGAAAGAGGCTGTATGCTTTAGTACATGCTTTTTCCAGAGGTCAGTAGCTATAAAGAGGTTAAGGCATGGTATTAGGAAGGGAGAATTCAGGGCTGGGTAATCATCTTGATGCGCGCTTGGGGGATAGCACCCAAAGCAGACCTGGGAGCTGGGAGAGAGCACTGATACTGATTTACATTTAGTATTCCATGATCTCCTAGACATCACTGTTTAAACTAAGATAAACGGTTGGACAAAAGGAGGTAAGTGAAGGAGGAGGTGATAAGGTACAGCATGAGCATGTAAAATGTGGCAGTTGTGTTACCAACATCATTCAAGAAAGAAAATACCTCAGAATACACCATTTCCTTAACTGTATATTCAACCAGAAAGCAACCGTGGCATTCATTATGCCATTGTTATTGTTTAGCTGAATACTATATACCAATCTCAGTAAATGCCTGCTCCACAAACTAGGTGATAACCTGCAGGAGAGTAACTAGATTTATTACCAGCCCTTCGTTGCACCTCCCATATAAAATAGGATGGCTCAAGCCACAGAATAGGCTAGAAATATACTTTTCAGACAAAAGACATTACTCAAGACATTTAACCATCCCTTTCTTAAACTCCAAACTGACATAAACCCTGCATGGTGCTCAGACCATTTGATACCACCTCACTAAGTGTAACACCCTTCAACAATACATTTAACAGCACTTTCTCCAGTCCTTACAACCCATGATTACAGAACTCTGTTTCAATTCTTCCGAGAAGCAATTCTATACCCACAGTTCCCAACACCACTAAACTGTGGAATCAGGATTGATAGCTTTGCACTTCTAATCTTCCATAATCCCATGTTCACCTTCTGACCACCCCGTCATACTACTGTAATGGTGACAGCTACATTTAGCTAAAATTTTCCTAAACTATACCATGGTGAAAACCAAATTTAGCTAACATTTCATAACCTATGCCATAAAATGCACAAGTAATAAATATATACACTTCCACTGACAACTATTAACTCATCTCCCCTTTCTTCTATTGACCTTCTGATCTGTTGAAACCCTGAACTTCTCAATTCAGATCACCACTTACTACATTTGTGCTCTAAACTGCTCATTTTAATTCAGCAGCTACATGCAGGACTTCCACTGTTAACTAATACGTATCTTCTCCCTTTCCTACTCCTAGTTCACACTTCCTCCTTTTTTCTTCATAGTTACACTTTCCTTAAACAATCCCCCTTCTTTCTAATATAGCAGTATACAAGCTATAAACTTTCTTTTCTTTCCATCTATTCCTCTGAATTATGTGAATTATTGAATCTCCTTTTTCTATCCAAATCATCTTCTTTCTAATCACACTCTAGCAACACGTATCCCTGTAAGGCACCAGCCCATCACTGTTAGTGCCATCTCTATTAATTAGCCTTTCCTAGTAAAGTACCAACCTTTCACCATTAGTGATTTTTCTGTTAACTTCCCTTTAAATTCTTGGCTAATCACTTCATTTACTTCTGGTTGTAGACTTTTTCCTGTATTTCTCCAATCTGTCATTTTCCTATAATTTGCCATAATTAATAATTTATACCAGATTAAGATCATCCTTCTAGAAGTTATAGCATAGAATGTTTTCATTTTAGTTAGCGCCACATAGGTTTATAGGTTCATAGGTTCATACTAGGCTATCTGCCCTAAGGCATTTATAAGCCTAGCCCAAAGTTCTGTGGCTTACGCCACCCCTTATATGAAAAAATATATTATTACATATATTATTATGTTAGTTATCTCATTATCAATCTACTTTTTCAGAATCCCTTTTTAGTATATGTATCCTAACAGAATACAGAGCAAGAAGAAAACTAAAACTGATCAAAGATAATAAATGTGAAAGCCATAAATAAACCCAGCCTATGTTTTGGTTCTAGCCGCACAAGAAAAAATCAGTATATAAAATTATGTTATTTGTATAACCATCCCCAATTATTTAAAATAATTAATACCTAAACAAAGTAGATTCAATATTAAACTAAATAAATAAATAAACAAAATGGATATTTACAACTGGTAAGTTGTTAACAATACCTCAAATCCATTATTAAATGTTTGTGGGAGCTAGACACTGGGAACGCGTTGTAAAAGTTAACAAATTTTCTTTTGAATTATCCATTTTCTTGGTGATTTTAAAAGCAGGCCAGTCATAATAAAAGAATAGATATATAAAGTTCTGTCATGATAAGTCTGCAGAATATGAATTGAGTTATGCTCATCTGTGCAGTATTCAGTAAAAGCTGGCAACAGAAATGTGCTCATTTGTTGACAACTTTATCATCAGGCTAACTAGGATTATGACAGTAAAAGGGCCACAGAAAGTGTAATTGTCGGAATATTCTTTATTGTATATTAATAATTCATCCAGTTGTTTCACAGTGTTAGAGGGCTGGAATTTTTCTGTTATCACATTCTGCAAGATGGATAATCTTGAATGACAGTCTTACTGAAAGAAACTTTGAACTTGTAGAGAAAACATTTTATGTCAGTTGAACATTTACTATATGGTGTGCATTACTAATGTACTTTTCAAGGTTTGGAAGTATAAACCCCATTAGTTTTTTTTTATTCACTGTATGTTGAACCCAGGGTTTTTTAAATGAACTATCTCTCTGTATAAATCTGTGCCAAAACCTCTTAATTTTGTGAAAATATTTGTGATTTGGCGGTATTGAATTCTTATAAAAAGCCAGCCAGATAAAAGTCTTATTTTAGATGATCTACCTAAAAGTGAAATGTGCATTTAAGCCTATCTCTCTCTCTGAGGTCTTATGGTAAGTAGCCATAACTTGATATTCTATATATTGGTTTAAGTCCTTAGTATACATGCAAATCTTGGAATCTGAAGGAATCCAACATTTTACCTAGAGAGTTGAGTCTTTAGTTTTTTTTTTCACCTTTTATAACTAGGAATATTGATTTCACTATCTATCTATATATATATATATATATATATATATATATATATATATATATTAATGTGTAGGTTTACTATCATGTTACTGAAGTGGACTCAGTCAAATCCACTTTGCGCGAAGTCTGGAGGTCGAACGGTGGCAATGTCAAATTCTGATATTGCTGAAGTACAAATCTTGCCTCTATCTCGACCCATATTAATGCTTGTCCTAGGTCAAATTCGGGATGTAATTTGACAATATCAGAATGTAGTATTGTAACTTTTCATGGAAGTGGGTTGATTATTCGATCATTTGACTGAGTCTGCTTCAATATAATGATTGTAAACCACTGTGTGTGCGTGTGCGTGTGTGTGTGTGTGTGTGTGTGTGTGTGTGTGTGTGTATAATTTATATCTATCTATAGTTATAGTTGTAGTTAAATGTATGAAGCTTTTCAGCTAAGTGTTAGAAACTATTTAAGCTGTCTAGTTTCACTAATCATTAACAATAAATTATACAGACAGATTAGAAATGTTATTTGTTAATGTTAATGTTAATTTTTGGTTCAAATTGGTATAATAAAGGGGTGTGACTGCAGTTTTGAAAGCAAGGTTACACAATCAAGATGAATGGTATAGGGAGAGGAAGAAATCTTGCCTTAACTCCCAGACCTGAAGGCCAATACATGAATTTAGGTTGTTGATAGGAAAAACAAAGAAGTAAAATTAAGTAGAACATTAATTAGCTCTCTGATGAAAGTTAAGCTGCTGCAATTATTAAATGCTTTGTAAGCATGTATAGAAATCAGGACCAGTACCAAATGTATTCTATGATCACCTTGTATGACATATAGAACAACTGGATATAAGATATGATTTGCAGTATTTATTTCTTTTCTGTGGTTACTTCAAACTGATGAAACACATGCTGCAATCTGGATGTGAGTTAAGGGTAAAATGCATGATGTTTAATTTGAGCTAATTATTTTGGCATAGATTTTATAGTCAGTGTCAAGCATACTAATAGCTCAATAACTTTCTATCATTTTGGAGTCCTAATTGGATTTTAGCAGTAATATAACTTTTATGAGGAGAATAACTGATTAGGTTTACAATCTATTACCTAATGACACTGGTGGAGTTTGAGAAGCAAGGTACAACATTTCTGAAAATTTAGTGTGTAAAATTTGCTTGATCAAGGCCTATTGCTTTAGTTTTGGGAGGTTTATTTTACTGATTCTTTAACTATATCTAGATTAAGATTTAATTCATTAGAACAGATATTATGAATATCTGAAAAAGCTGTCATGAAATAGTGGATATCCTGATCACAGGCAGTTGAATTCTGAAAGAAGAAAAAATAATTTTTGCTTTCTTTACTAAGTGAATTTGTGGAACTGGCCCATAATTCTTTTAGCAAACTCATTGAGTACCAACTCGTTAACTATGCAATAATTTGGACACCAAATCTCTACTTATTATAAACAACCAAAAGGTGTGAATAGAATCAAAAAGATGCATCACTGTATCTTCTGTACACCCTGTTACTGCACTCATGGAGAAAGGGGGGGACACTCTAAGCTGTATAGCAAACTCTGATCTCTGTACAATGTTTAATCCCTATATAGATAAGTCTGGTAATTGATATGGTCTGAATAAGTCAGAGCTCTACAGCGGGAACTGTTCCCTTTATCTGTGATAATGCTCAGTGAAATCGGACTCAATAAGTTTGTCAAACTGTCAAGTGGGACACTGGATAAGATAATCATGATTAAGAGGCTCCTGAGGAGATGTCCCCCTGTTAGACAGATGTTGTTGACATCTCAATTATTATGTTCTAATGCAGGAGTTTGATTTCTTATTCTTTCTCTGGCTGATTTAGAAGTAAAATTTTCCTGTCATTGCATGCATTTAAGTAACAAACTACTTTGGGCTGGGTTTTCACTATGGATCCTTTCTTTCATAGTTGGAATTTGTGTGTATATTTGTCAAAACTGAATTATGGAGTTGTTTCATAAGCCTTGAATTGAGAAAATAAGGTATCAAAACATATTTTTTCTGTTAGCAGTGTCCCTTATTTACTTTGTTTCAAACCAAAGTCCATGCCACAGGCATGGACATTACTTCCTCTGCTGCTTTTTCCTCCCAATTACACCCCACCAAAAAAAAACAAAAGAGTCAGAGAGAAGCAAAAAACATTCAAATACAATTGGAGAGTGGTATTTGCAAATTTCTCTAGCAGGAATGCTACTTCCTCTTTATGGAACCAATTTGAAACATTTTCTTGGCTATCCTTTTTAGAAAAATATCCAGCCAGTAAATTTCCTTGTGAAGCAATTAGCTCATGTGTGGAGTGAAAGAAGCCAGTAAATTTAACAGCAGATTAAGTATTCGAGAACAGAAGAGATAAAGTAGGCGACTATTAATGATTCTCTAGAGGCTGCAGTTACATCAAATGAGGGATCATTGCTGCACTTTGGGCAGATCAAAACAGTCCCTCATTGTCTACCTACTGAAGTGTTACATTTATGTAACTGACATCACAATTCTATACATTTAGTCTCTGTAGAGAATTTCCTTTTGAGCATATACAGAACATGGATCTGGTCCACCAATTACCAAAGGTAAAATAAATAAATAAATATATACATACATGGAAATGAGTGAATGGAAAGAAAAATGGACAATACCAGATTTGTTACCTTTAACACAACTAGACCCAATAATCCACAATAAACTTTTGGAGAAGTTATAGAGGACTAGCAAATATATTGTGATGGTGTAGTTGATGAAATTAAAAGTGGGAGAGGTGGGAAAGCTTTAGAGTTAGAGTTTTGAGATGATATGGGAGCGATAGTGTTAAACAGGAAGAAAAGGAGGCATTTGTATTACGTACCAATAAGAGAGTGAGGTTAGGTGTGGGGGAAGGGCCGTAAAGTTGAGGAGATGGATCCCTACTTCTAAGAATATGAGTGGACAATTTGAGTATAATAATGTGGAAGTTTTATCAACCAAATTATTATGAGGAGGAGGTGCTCAGAGATTACTTCAAGCTGATGAAATAAGGGGAATGGGTCATTACAGGGTACACTTCAATATGATGCTAGATCTTGAAAATGACTGGTTATATAGTAGGCAGGAATTGCACATTGTACATGTATTAGAATTTAGGCGGTGGAGAACATTAGAGGATCTGGGGATACATGGAGGTTGATGAAGGACGAATTAGTACATTTTCTGTAGGAAATTAAAGAAGCAAATTAATATTCTGGATTGGTTTCTGGTGGAGAAACTCACAGCAAACAACACAGGCAGAATTTAAAATGTAGAGAGAGAAGATTTTGGATCATGTATTTATATTAATTAGGCATGGAGGAATAAAAAGAGCACATGAGATAATGCTGCCTCCCTTGGAAATGAAGAAAGGGCATTACTGGCATGTGGGTAGAAAGAACAGCAAAGTCATTGGCAAGTAGTGCCTATTTTCATGGAAAGCAAAGTACGGAGATGTCATGAGAGTGATTGAAGACATTGTGGAGAAGGAGGTGCCGTCAGTGGGTGATCATTTCAAGTTTGGTGGGGACAACCCAAGCAGGAATTCTAAAGGGCAGATTACCTACTGATCACTGGCATTTATTGTTAAGCTTTAAGAAATGAGTGAATCATTAAGGAGTAGAACTGGGAAGCACTGTTTGATACAAAGAAAGTATTGGATACAATAGACTCGGGCTTTATGGTCAGAATAATGAAGGGTAAGTCTGGGTAAGGGGCTACTGTATAAAGGTCCAAAGCTGAGGGTTGTGATGAACGGGAGGCTTTCAAAGAGAGTAGCATGAGACTGGGAGACTGAGGTAAATGACAAGGGTATACTATAGCAAGCCTGACATGAACTTAGCCTTTCTGCTTTATATCTCATAGAATTAAATGCTGATAATTGGAGACATGCTGAAATGACAGTGTTAAACCAGCTGTGAAAAAAATAGAGTCTCAAGAATGTTTAGAATTGTAACCTCCACTTCATCGGTAGGGGTTGATGCATTATTATCTCAGATTAACCAACCTTATTAAGGATAATAACCTAGAGAATGAATCAGCTTAGTGGCCTACTTCCTGTGTGCAAAGCATTGTGAGTATAAATGTTCTGCTTATTAGCTTTGTATTAGCAGGCCAAAGTCATAAGTGTTGGTAGAGAAGGGAAGAATTCCCAACTAGGACACTGCAGATCCAAGTTTATTTGTGGCTCATGCACCTTCTAAGGAGAAGACAGGCATGACATGGCATTGCCTTCTTGCCATCACCTGAAGGCGCATGAGACTATGCAACTGTGATTGAAGTCCTGGTGGTGTAGGAGTTTAACACAGAGGTGGATCTTACAAGGGTGGCAGGGCTTTGACTGCAGTATGCATGGAGGCATGGATGCCAGTTCCAGAGCCTATTACATGGCAACCCCTTGGGCATGTTTCAACATTGCAGTGGAATGGTTAGGGCTTACAACAAAAAAGTTATTCTGCTAAGCACATAGGTAATTGCTCCCACTCCCAGCTAGACCACAACATTCCCCTTAAAATAAGCTCATGGTAAACAAATGGCTCTGTGGAGAAGGTGGGAGAGCTAAGGGTCAATGATCAGTGCAGGGAATGAAGAACAAAAAACCCTGTAGTAGCAAGCCTAACAAATGTAATTCATAAATGCTCTGGAATGATTTGAACTTATCTATAAAGGATACCTCTCACCTCTGCAGATTTTTGCAGAATATCCAGATTTGTGCTTCATATATTTGGTCTGTTTCTCATAAAATTGTGTTTTTTGGCAAATCATTGAGGGGTAAAGCCAGAAAATGACAGACATTTGAGTTTCAGACTTCATACTCTTCAGAAAATTCACAAAAAATATTATTTTATCAATTCAATTTTCTAAGTTTGTAAGATCAATATTTAAAGTGTCCCTATTTTTAGGCCTTTGTCCCCCCATTATTGACAGTTTTGTCCAGATTTCTTGCTCTAAGAGGTTAAGAGGTATGCTGTAAAAGGTTCCAGGGGTCTGAACATTTTTAGATGAAAGCCCAACTGACATTACAATCTGCAAATCTTCTAACAGCAATTAACTAACACACCCTATGCCTAAGACCTGTACACTTCAAAATGTGACATAATGGGTGCCGCAATCCATTACTCTTTAACCACTTATCACCCGGACTCACAGCTGTTGACCTTCATGTAGGGGAGGTTCTGCAGATTTTCTTCGAGTATTATAAAACTGCTCTAGACTGACACCACTTTGGTCTACAGTTCAATAACCTATGACAGACATCCTGGAGGTTAATAGTTTCATTGATTTTTTTTTTTTTTACTCAAATATGTTTTTACTTTTTTAAAAATCAAATATCAAACAAACTATGTACAAAGAAGTATAATAAACATTATAGAATGTCCATAACAATGTATAATGTAAGGGAAATCATTCAATATTTCTCTAATAAAGATTTCACTTTCTCCCAAACAATTTACTTGTGTGTCAGATTGTTTGTTTTCAGTTTTATAGTGGAAATTTCTCTATCACAAACAAGTTTGGCTAACTAAACAAATTCACTGCTAAATATGACAGTGTTCCGATTTCCAGTTTTTTGTAACCACTTTCCTTGCCATTGCTACTGTTGACCATAATATATGCATTTGATTTTTGGGTATAATTTCCGGAACAGGCAAAGTCAGATAGTCAGAAATTGTACGACTACCATTCCACATAGCTTTAAAATAATTTCACTGATTATTCACACTGCATACTTGTTTACAGAATAAAAAAAAAATCAAACACACTCTAGGCTTTGAATTTCACTATTTCTTCCTACACTGGCATATTTTTTCTTGTGCCTCTATCATTTTGTCTATAATCATTGTCCTTGTGTAACTATAACGGCATAGTGATGGTAACAAAAGTGTAGACCAAGTGTAGAGTAAGTGTACATGATCTGTAGTCAAGAACATACCTACCTCATTGTTTTGTTCTTTCTAGTCACTCAGAAAGATTACACTAAGTGTACATGTAGTATACACTTTGTGGTAACCTTTATGAATCCCCCTTGATATTTAAGGCCGCAAGAAAATCAGTAAGGAAACTAAAATTAGGAGGAAGAAGGTGTGACTTATGCTTGTGTTTGTTCACTCAGAACAGTGAACACTTAGTGTACTCTTTAGTGTAAGTGCTAATAAATCCCAGGGACAATATTTAAGGAAAACTCCAAAAATATGTTTTCATTATAGATCGATAGCCTGTTCTGTCCTAATGCATCAAAATCACTCTAAGTTCATCTTACATTTTTATGCACATACCTCTCAAGTGTAGCTCATGAGGAACATTCCCCATTTTAAGGCTTAAAAAGCCATATTCCTCATTGAAAGTGTCTGCCAAGCATAGGTTAGTACTAAGCTAATTGTCCTTGTAAGCCTAGCCAATTATCCCTTGTGAGACTCAAACCCTGCACCTTGTGTTTGTAAGGCAAACACCTAAACCATTAGGTCACCCTCCCATTCTGTGCTAGTAATTTTTTAACTAATACCCATGGTAAATAGTAATGAATTATATTAATTATTCGTCAAAAATACGTTTTTATAAGTGTAAAATAACACTTTTAACCATCCTGCGAGCTTCCTAATTGAAAGTTTTAACAAGCTGCTTGTAAGTGTTCCACATTTTGCCCATTTGCTCCACACTTTGAGAGGTAGTGCCCCACATTCTGAAGACAGAAATTTGAGAGCTATGTTAATACATTGTACTACAAATGGTTGGCATGACGCCAGGCATACTGATGTTGTTTTGTGGCTTAACTTTCTATGTCCCAGAATCCATTTCAAATTCCATTTATAAGACTCATGCTAGACATTAGAAAGGACACCCCCCCCACTTAAACAAACTAGCACTACTGTGGGACATGGGCATCTTACATAGCCTGTGAAATCAGAATCAGAATCAGAATCAGAAGTGGCATGGTGCTGCAAAGGCAAAGAGTATAACACTACTGAGAAACTATAAATGGGATACCATGGGGTTGTGCCCCCCCCCTTTTTTTTTTACTGGCTCATTAAATAAATAAATTAGATCAGTCAATTTCAGTAAAATAGTGTCTCCCCCATAACATAAGATGCATGTGGAAGAAATGTAACATCTACGGCAGACTCAGTGACATAATACTTTTTTAGTGGAGTTGTTAATTACAGGTCCAGGATACTCTGTGGTGTGACTGTTGTCTTTGATTGTCTTTGTTTTACAGTAACATTTCATTAATGACAGCTTTAGCCACTAGACAGCATTTCAAGAATGCACAAAGTTGTACTTGTTTTCTCCCCATGGTTTTGCTACCCCTTTGCAGATGTACACTTGCTGACATCACCAACCTGACTGTTCTTATTTTTTCTCCGAGTTACCATGATCTGCAGCAGTAAATAAGCTTCTAAACTTTTCAAAGATGATTAACGTCTCAGCAAGGTAACCTAGCTAAATTACATTGCTTTCTTCCATTACAGTGGATAGACCCTCCCACACACACACACACTTCCTTAGGTGTCAAACTTGTCTATCTACAACACATTTATTGTTCATAGGTTCATAGATAAGTACGAGCCATTCAGTCTGCAGCCCATTAAAAGCCTAACCAAAAAAAAAAGTTCAAATGTTCCTGTATCCTCAAGGAGTGCAAGAGAAGATAGGCAGGCAGAACAAGGGTCTGTCCATCCAATCAGGTGGGTTTAAGGGGGAGAATTTCAGGCTGCACATCCAATTATTCAGGGTTAACTTCAAGGTGACAAGAGTGGTACTCTGATAGACATGTAATGGACATTTGCTCCAGAGATGAGGAATAAGTAAGAATATAAATCTATTACTCCAACATGTATTATCTGCTGATGAGGGTTTAGATCCTTTAATGGAGTATTTGAGGTGTCATTTATTCTGTGAATGAATAGGGTGTTAAGAGTGTTGGAGCCTTCATGGTTCAAAAGGTTAGAAACAGATTTCTATGGAGCAGTCTGTAAGAGACTGAGTACAGACAGAGGTCCAGTCAGTCATGATAACACTGAGACGGCAGAACAGATAACCAATATTCACTCTTAGAACAAAGGCACTCAGCATTGACCACAAGCAAAATAGAGGCAAAACCCACATAGAATACAAAGAGAGACAACATATTCAGCCATCATACATAAAATGTTTGTAGTCCAGATTTCATCCTAACATCTACCTTTTTTCGATAACTCAGAGGTCTGTCAAGCCGAGTGATATGTTTAAACAGATGCATGCTAAAAGCTGCATTATATTTGATAATGAGTCTGATAAAATATGAGTAAAGGGGAATTAAGACATCTTGGATCTAGTGGAGATGAATTTGGAAATAAGATGAGTTAGTTAGAAGGATTTCTGAACTAATGCAGAGAAATGATGATCAGACAATAATAAATTATCATCAACAATGCTTAGATCAGTTGGTCACCTATATGGTATTTGAAAACATTTTGTTTACAAAATGAACTATGCCATTTTTTACATTTAATGAGACCATTGTGCTATCCCCATGTTAACATTGTCTAAGACACATCTGTCCGATTGTGAGTCAGTGGAAGGCTAAATAACATCACACAATTTGCAGTTTTCTGCTAACTTTAATAACAATATGCCAGGAGTTTTCGCCTGAAGGTCTGAGAAATAGATACCAAATAGGAGAGGTCATACCACTGAGCCCTGTAATACACTGCTAGCAACTTTTTGCTTTCAGAAGTGGCACCTGTAACCCACATGGGTTCTGACAGACAAATAATTAACTATGCACCAGACAACAAAGATTTATATTCAGATTTACTATTTTCTTAATAATGTCTGAATGGGGAATATCAAATGCCTTAGCCAGGTTCAGATATGCTGCATGTTATGCAGAACCACTGTCCACTGCTTTGGTTTATTTTTCAAAGAAGAGTGTAGTCACTGAATATCTACACTCACAACAGAGAACTTTTTTGTTGTTTTTCACTGTATGTCTACACTCACAACACAAAACCTTTTTTGTAGCATTAACAGGTACAATCTTCATTTCTAAATGTTGTCATAATGAGATTTTTTTTGTTCTTTCTTTATTGATTAGACATAGATGTTTTGTTGCATTACATTATTCCACTTAACATTGCTATTTTGCTATTTGTTTTATTTATTACTTTAAAGAATACTGTTGCTTTATCTAAACCAGAAGCACTGAGTATGACAAATTAATACTTTTTCTGTGTTGTGTAGTGAGTTAACGCAATACTAGTACAAAACGTCCTGTCAGTTAAGACATTTTGATCTATCACTTGTATACAGACAGATCCATAACATTAAACCACTGCGGTCAGTACATTTGCAATAAAGCCAAAGGCATTTGGGAATTGATGGCATGTAAGCTCATATTTGGGTACTACAGGATGCACTAGTGCAAGGAATGTCTCTTTGTTCCTTTTCTTCATTGTCAGGTGCCTGCATACAGAAGCTTTACTTTCATTTAAACCACAGAAACATAGCCAACTGTCGGAATAAATTCCAGACCTTCCCACCCACATACACAGTTGCAGAGTGTGCAAGCTGTCAGATTTATTCAGTTATAACTGACGGAACCATGTCATTTCTAACAGCTGCTAATAACATCTGCTTGTAAATCAGCTACTGTGTTTATTTTTGTAGATAAATAAATGAAAGCAAGGTTTTACTGGCAATTTAGATACATGCCCTTTACCACTTATGTAAATAAAAGCAAAGCAGGCATCACAAAAGCAGAAAATTCTGGGGTTTGATGAAAAGGTTATAGGGCTAGATGAAGTGGTTCTGAAACAAGCAGTTGTCTGGCTATTAGTCTTCATTTATATTAATTGTTTTACTAACGCAGATACGGAAACATGAACACGGATGCTTGCAAGACAAGTGCCTCTGATCATGACCACACATCTGAAATTACAATTTACTATTCAGCAGACATTCATTTTATTTCAGTCACAGAGATTAATGAAATTGTAGATTCATCAAATTGATGATACAGTTATCTGATACAGTTAAGGTTACTCTTTATTTATATGGTAGCGTTGTCAGCTCACAGTAAGACGTTGTCCTGTTCGATTCTCAGCTAGAGCGTCTTCTGTGTGGAGATATGCGTGAATGGGCGTACCTTCGTTGAAGGTTGTTCGTCAGAGCTGGCAACTCGGCACATAAAAATCTACTGCCAATCATTAGCGGACCGGAGTTCTGCTGTGGCGGCCCTTAACCGGGAAAAGCCAAAAGACACACGTATGTTTTATATTAATAAAGTTGACTTTCAAATATGGGTGCCAGGTTTAAGAAATTTTTTGGTGGGCCCAGCAGGTCACAAGAATTACAATGAAAAGCCACCTTTGCAGAAAGGTCAAAGCCTGTCTCTTCATTAGAAAAGGGTGGCCAATAAATTTATACCCAGTTAGTATGTCTGGGCTAATATTTTTTCTTTTTCTTTTTAAAAAAGCAACATTGTTTGTGATAGTGTGCTATAATGACAGTCCTTTAGAATACAACATATAGTCACCCAAGTGATTATAAACAAAATGTGTTTTAAAAATCATCTTAAGTGAGTAAATCCCCTGTTAACCATGAACATCAGATCTTGAAATCTCAGCAAGTCTACTTGGTTAACAAGCAAATAAACAAGCAACACACACGCAAGATATAACTGTATCAGATGGATTGTGGAATATATGCATACACATTCAAAGAAACAGGTATACACACATAGAAACACACACACACACACACACACACACACACACACACACACGTGTGTGTGTGTGTGTGTGTGTGTGTGTGTGTGTGTGTGTGTGTGTGTGTGTGTACATATATATATATATATATATATATATATATATATATGCACACATCATTTCTGCATGGAGCAAGCTCCCCTTCATCCCCCATGTAGGGAGCTCCACCCACCACACCCCCTGCTAATTATCTGTACTAACTGCAAGATCACAGAAATAATAAAGGCATATTCCCTAACCCTGAGGATGGTTCAGTCTAGGAACCTGTTGAACAAGTTTTTAGTTGATCATAAATGGTCAACTAAACAGCTGTCGAGCAAAATCAAACCTGACCAATTGATGGAACCCATGTACATGCACGCACGCACACATACACACACACACAAACACATACACACGCACATATATATATATATATATATATATATATATATATATATATATGGGTCGACTTCTGTTCGTCAAAATTACACCTAAGCGAAAATACACTTTCACGAATTACACTTTACCCAAGTATGGTATAGTGCAATCTCAGAGTTAGTATATGGTGCAGTTCCCCATATGATGGATGCAGGGGGGCTTGCTCCCCTGCGAAAAAGTGTTTGTAGTGTGTTTTATGTGTGTGTCTGTACATCAGTAAAGTGTAATTCATGAAAGTGCATTTTCGCTTAAATGCACTTCCGCTGAAGTGGGTTCGTGCTTCTGTTTTTCGATAAAGTGTAATTTTGAAGAACAGACGTAGACCCTATATATATATATATATATATATATATATATATATATATATATATAGTCACAGATTCATAGATTGTTACTAAGTTAACGACTAAGGGAGGCTTTCTAAGCCTAGTCAAGTTTTCCAGAAAGAATGACGTCCTGTATCAAAACAGGACATCGCGGGCCAGGCATTTATAAACTACCTCTGTCCATAAGGGGGCATGGGTGCCAGACCCAGTGTAAATTTCGTATTCCCCATCCACTTTTCTAGGTTGCTCTTAAATTGGGTACTAGATGAATACCATTTCACATGGATGGGAAGCCTGTTTCATAGGAGATGCAGTCTCTGGGACACATATCTGTCTCTCCAGCATATTCTGTTTAAGTCACAGACAAAATTCAGGTCCGTGCACCACCATGGACCCCAGGAAGTCCCACCCAATTAGCCTGATGAGCTTGGTCTGCAAGGCCATGGAATGTATCATCATGGAACTTATAAGCAAAGACATTGGTAATCTCCAAACTCTGGACCCCCACCCAGTTCAGGTTTGTAAAAGGCAGATCATGTCTCCTAAACCTGATAGACTTCTTTGAAGTAGTCACCAAAGCCGTAGACGAGGGTAAGGTGGTTCACACAGCCTATCTAGATCTTGCCAAGGCTTTTGACACCATCTGGAATTATAGATAAACTCATTAAACTAGGTATAAATCCCTATGTCACAAGATGGGTTGCCAACTGGCTCACTGACAGAACCCACACTGTGAAAGTAGCAGACTCCAAATCCGACTTCAGACCAGTGACAAGTGGAGTACCACAGGGTTCAGTCCTGGGTCCTCTCCTGTTTGGTATCTACTTTTCTGAAGTACAGGCTAACACAAAAGGTCTTTGGCTAATGAAGTTTGCAGATGACTGCAAACTATGAGCCATAATCGAAACTCCTAATGATGTGGACATCCTACAAAAGGGTCTCACTGAGACAGATGCCTGGTGTCAAAGCCATGGCCTCAAGCTCAGTGTCAAAAAGTGCATTGTCATCCCCTTTGGTAAAAACTCTGTACTCATGAACTACAACATTGGTGATAGTATACTTAACACCGAAAGTGTGATAAGAGACCTTGGGACTCAGGTGGACAGTAGTCTCTCCTTTGATAATCACATTGCCACAGTAGTCAGGAAATCCTTCTACGTGGCACACCTCATCACAAAACATTTCTCATCCAGAAAAAGAGAGGTCATTGTTCCCCTCTACTCATCACTCATTAGACCCATTATAGAGTACAACGCCCCTTTTGGTATGTACCTCACCAGACATCTACAACAACTGGAAAGACCGCAGAAATACCTCACAAAGTGGATTACTGTCCTCAAACAGATGCCCTATGCAGACCGTCTCAAAAAACTCCAGCTTTACTCTGTTGCATATTGCCTACTCAGAGGTGATCTTTGCCTAACATGCAAAGCTATGTCAAACCCAGAGCTGTTGGACATGCTTCACTTAAAGAAATCCCAATCCCTCCGAGCTACACACTCTAGGGACCTAAACCTTGTCACCAGAATAAACAGAACATGCCGGAGGGATAGATTCCTGTTCCAGAGACTTCCCATACTCTGGAACAAACTACCTATCTATATCAAACAAAGCTCCTCATTAGCACTCTTCAAGAAAAATCTTGATGATTGGATGGGAAATAGGAAATTCACCCCGGGGATCATTTCTGTGGCTCTGCTCGACAGTGACACAGGAAAATAATTTTCTTGGGTGGCGAAAGCCAGGGTACATTTTGGCAAGGCTTATATAGGCCCTAGGGCCAATAGCCTAGTACCTACGTATGAACCTATGAACCTATGTCCAGTTTGCTTTATTATGTAATGAGTGGCCAAGATTTTCCACAGTTTAAAGAACTACAAAAGTTATGGGAGGGAAAGTTCATCCAGATATATTCCTCTAGCAAAAAGAAAAATGCAGGATTATAAGGCACAAAAGCAGCTAAGACTTTTGACTCTGGATGGAGGGGTAAAATAAGTCTTCTACTGAGTCTTATGAAAAAACACTTGTTAAAATAGTGAAAAAAGTTAGTGTAGGAACTGGGAAGGAGTCTTTATGAAAAACCCTTAGCATACATATTGATACAGAAAGCTAACTAAGTATACATTGAAATGAGAGCAGAAACTGAGAAAGGGACAGATGGCTCTCGTACTAAAAGACAATAAAAAAGAAGAACCTAAACAGAATCTTAAGTTTCTTACTGCTAGCCCAGAGAAAAGAGCCTGGAGGAAACATAAGCTGTATTTTAAGGCAAAGTAAAACCACCCTGTAAAATAAAAAGTGAAGTGGTAGATGAAAACTGAGCTGTCCACCTAGGGAATGATATAGATGAAGGTGAAAAGAGTGTTTGTGTATTTGTAAGAAAATAGGCCATAGCCTCCAATTCACATGAACATGTTTTTTCTTTCAGCTTTTCCTGATTAGGGGGTCACCACAGCAGGACTCCATTCCTCTAATGATTGGCAGTTGATTTTTATGGTGCCAGGGTGCCAGCCCAACACCCAGCCTCCAAAGAAGGCACACCCATTCACACATGTCTTTTGAACACCACTCAACTGCAGGGAGGACATGCACACTCCATACAAGAATCAAACAGGAGAACTTCTTGCTGTGAGCCAACAACACTACCGCTGCACCACTGCAGCTTTAAAATACTGACTTGGCTGACTTCCAGATAAGCTATGTCAATTTCAGGAAAGCTTAATGACAAGGTATTACCCTAGGCAGAGTGACAGAGAGCATGATGACAGCTGACGGTGAATCAAAAGAACAAAACAGGCCCACTACATACATTGTTCTGATCTAAGAAATGACCTACTACATAGAAGATACCACAAAGGAGAGGAAACAGAGACTGAGCCAGTTACTAATTTCAAAACCTTTATTACACTTGCAATGAAATTAGTACACAGCCACAAAGGCTGGTGGATGCATGTAGCAATTATTAACCATATAGTGCCTTAGCCTTACATCCTTCAAGGAAGTAACAAAGACAAAAGACAGATGCATTTAAAAATCACAAAACCCAACCTTAATATTCAAACAACCATCCATTAGTCAGAAAAGCAATTATCTATTTACTGCATTCCAGTTTATGCCCTTATTTAAACTGGATGGATGAAAGGTACTGTAAAATAAAACACATTTCCTTATATCTCAATACACTTTTAAAAAGCATTCACACTGTGTTGATATTTTACACAGAAATACATTTTGGTGGTCAGTGCAATGAGCATACTTTTAGAATTTTAAATAATTTTGCTGTGTGACGTGAATTTTTGTGTGAAGTGAGTTTTTGTAATAGTAAAATTTTGTGTATATTATACAGTGCCCATGTGGTTTAAGTTATTTTTGGAAGACTAAAAGTAAATTTTCATTAAGACTAAAGGAACACTGTAGAAATATCCAGAACACAATAGTCATTTAGAAAATAATGTTTGAAGTGTCAAAATCATGTTTATTATAATGTTAAAGCTGGTGGGAGGATGACATAATGATTAAGGTGCTTACCTTAAAGACACAAGGTGCAGTGTTTGATTCTTCCATGGGGTAAATGGCTAGCCTTCAAATCACCCAAAAAGGGCAGTTAGCCTAGTACTGACCTATGAGCTACTATAAAATCTCAGAATGCATTATGAATAATGTCAAAAGGGTATTAAAATATAAAGGAATGAGTTTTATTTTACCTTTTAACCTTCTGCTTTAAAGAAAAAGGAATTGAACTGGAGTGAAGTTAATTAGTTAATTGCTTTTCTGGCTAATTGTTGGTAGTTTAAATATAAAGGTTGAGTTTTGTGGTTTTTAAATGCCTCTGTGTTTTGCCCTGCACTTTTTGTTATTTTTCAGTGTCATGGTGTTTGTAGACATTTCACAGTACACAATCACATTTCGGATGGTCATCTAGGAATGGACCAAACCAAGGGCAGAGTTTTAGTTAGACTTTATTGCCCTGGTATTATGAAAGCAATAGGTAACTTTTGTGCAGACAGCTCTAAGTGCCAATGGACAGCACTGGTTTAGGATTTAAGAATGTTGTCATATTTTCACCAATTGTAGAAGTCACTTTTGAATGTATAACTTGGACAATGGATGTTTATTTGTGAAAATGGATAATGACCATTAATATATCTCAGGAATTATCGATTATGCTGCAAACTTTCCTGAAACAGAACTCCTGCAAAGCAAATGCGAAGTTCATAGTGAAAGCACTAATTGTGTTTTCCACTAGAGTAGAAACTACCTGAGAAATTCTTACTGATCAATGCACCCTATTCATATACAGTGTGATATAAGAACTTTCCCTGTGCTTTAAAGTGAAGCATTTAAAAATTTGTATACCACCCTCAAACCAGTGGAAGCTAAAATAGATTTCCCACACCAACCACGATAACATTTTTTGGGGGTTGTCTGGCTAACTATTACAAAAAGCCTATCTCTTTTTTGTCAGTATTGATTGCACCTTGACTAGCCAGACTAAAGGTAAGATTAGACAGGTGAAAATATGTTATGCTTCGAA
This sequence comes from Protopterus annectens, assembly GCF_019279795.1. Lineage (NCBI taxonomy): Eukaryota > Metazoa > Chordata > Ceratodontiformes > Protopteridae > Protopterus > Protopterus annectens. The sequence goes on from NC_056737.1 coordinate 79,941,344, forward strand.
CCTATACTCATAGCTCTTGACATTTCAAAACAATTCCTCCTACACTTGGATGTCTTACTTGTAGGTACAGGTACAGTCATATCCCAGGTTGTAGAGGGGGAGAAACTTCCCATTTGCTTTATTAGTAGGAAGCTTAGTAGCACTGACAAACTCTACTTGCTATAGAGACAGAGTGTTTACCCTTTAAGTGTGCCAATACCACCCTAAAATATTATATCTTGGAGAGAAAGTTTGCTCTAATCATATATTATGTCCCCCTTCAATGAATAATGTGTGAGAAAGACACCGACCAAAGATACTTCAGTGAGCATAGACCCTTATGCCTTTTAGCTTTGAGATTAAGCATCATTCAGGCTGCAGCCATCTGAATGTCAATGGGTTGTCCTGGACATACATCTCATCTTCTGAGGTTCAGATTGATAGTCTCATGCTGAGAATGTCATGTAGCACAGTGGTAGATGATGTCTTTAAGGATATTAGCTAAGAACCATGCAAGAAGGTTAAAGTTAATGAGGGACAACTAAGCACAGGGATACTTAAATCCCAATGCCCCATAATGCAGAGCAGATTCATGACCCTGAGGTGTAAATAGGATCACAGGAGGGCTTTAGAAAGAGTTAAGTATACCACTAGAAAGAAGTAAGGCAATCCAAAGGGTGACCCTGTTAAACTTGGCGGACTTCTTTGAAACAGTCATCTTGATCTAGCCAAAGCCTTCAACACTATTCCCCACTCAGCCATAATAGATAATCTCTCCCAGCTAGACATCATCCTGTATGTTACCAGATGAGTAGCTAACTGGCTCACTGACAGAACTCACTCAGTCAAAATAAGGAAAACCAACTCTAGTATTATACCCGTAACAAGTGGTGTACCCCAAGGATTGGTCTTGAGGCCTCTACTGTTTGTGGTATACTTTTCTGTGGTGCAAGTCAAAAACAGTGGGCTGTGGCTGATCAAGTCTGCAGATGACTGCAAGCTGGGTGCTGTCTTAAATTCCCCTAGTGATGTGAACATCCTCCAATAGGGCTTTACCCAAACTAATAACTGGTGCCAGAAGCATGACCTCAAACCGAATGCCAAGAAATGCATCATTATCCCCTTTGGGGAAAATGGTGTCCCCACTAATTAGCACATTAATAACAATTTACTAAGCATGGAATCAGTCGCAAGGGAATTGGGCACCCAGGTTGATAGTAACCTTACTTTTGACCACCACATTGCCTCCTTTGTACAGAAGGCTTTCTACATCATCCACCTCATAAGTAAGGGTATTTCATCCAGGAACAAGGAGATCATAACATCCCTGTACTCCTCCCTTATCAGACCCATTATTGGGTACAATCCCCCCTTCAGCATGTACTTTGCCAATCACATGCAGCAGCTGGAGAGACCACATAGGTTCCTGACCAGGAAAATCCAGAGTCTCAAACACCTATCCTATAAAAATAGGCTAAAAGCCATTTCCCTCTACTCAGTCTCATACAGACTGCTCTGAGGTGACCTGTGTATGGCATACAAGGCCATCTCAGACCCATCCTTGATGGAGTTGCTGCATATCCTTAAGTTAAACTCCACTCGTGCAACCCACATACATGGTCTCAACTTGGTCTGTGACATAGGTAAAACTTGTTGATGGGACAGATTTGTGTCCCAAAGATTCCCCATCTGTGGAACAGACTCCCTCTCCATGTCAAGCAGAGTACCTCATTAGCCTTCTTTAAGAGGAACCTGGTCGACTGGATGGGAAATGGAAAATACACCCCTGGGATCCCATCTGTGTCAATGCTGGACAAGGGAAGCAGGTGGTGACTTTGTGGGAACATGGGCAAAATTCTTGGCTAGGCTTATAAAGGTCTCTGGGCCAATAGCCTAGCATCATCCTATGAACCTATAAGAAGAAAAGCTAGCTGGATTTGTCCCTGCCTGTATGGAAGGATGGCATAAACAAGCAGTGGGTAGCATTGCCACGTCACAGCAAGATGTTCTCTGGTACAGTTCCCTGCTGGGGTCCCCACAATGCAGAATCTCCATGTCCTTAATTTGTTTGGATGGGTTTTCTCCATTTGCTTCAGTTTCCTCCCACATTCCACAGGCATGAGGTAGGTGTGAACAGTATTTAACTGCAGGAGTTCTGTCTTTTGTATTTTAATGACAAGTCTACCACAGTTGCTCAAAGTGCATATTTCCTTTTGTGAATATACTACTTCATTGTTTTTAATTTTGTAAGAATTTTTTTTTAGTTTATGAATTATGATGGTGACCATTCAATGACCAATGACTTTGATGCTTGGAAGATAAAGGGCAACTTGCCTGGGAGCCAAAAGTCCTGGATTCAAAGTTTTGAGTTGTAGCATACAGAGACTGACCTCAAGGCAAACAAAAGAATGTCTAGTATGTTATGTTTTTTCATACTACAGGTGAGCAAGCCATCATCAGAGGACACAGGCAATCTGGTAGTAATGAAAAGTAATGAAAAATTCAAGATATACTGCGAGATAAAGAAGAATCTACACTAAGAAAGTTGTTCTTAATCAGATAAATATATTAATACATGTTTCTTAGGTGGGATACAAGGTATCTAACTTTGAATTTAGAAAGTGTGTGACTCCTTAACCAGAAGTAGAATAGTCTGTGGGATAAGAAATGGTCAATTAAGAAACGGACTTGCAGTCTGTATACTAGCATAAAGCATACTAATGGAATAGAAGCCTTAGAATTTGCTTTGGGCAGTAGCCCTGTGGCTATATATATAATAGAATTGGTGGATTTCAGTTTGAGGAATAATTTTGTTGAGTTTAATGGTATTTTATATCGTCAGAAACAAGGGACAGCCATGGTGGCATCTTTTGCCCCCAGGTATGCTAATATAATGATGGGTCTGTTTGAATATGATTGTGTGTATATGTATATATATATATATATATATATATATATATATATATATATATATATATATATATATATATATATATATATTATATATATATATATATATATATAGAGAGAGAGAGCAAGAGAAGGACAGATATGTGTGAATTTTTTTTTTAAAAAAATGTTAATCAATATTATTGATACATAGATGATCTCATATTTGTCTGCAAGGGTGGATATGAGGAGGTTATGCAATTTGTTGGGGAATTACAAAGCAATAGATTTGGAGTGAAGTTTGATGAACCAACATGACCAACAAGTGACATTTTTAGATGTACACTTAGAGGGGAGGGTAAATGAAGGTATAAAAAACAGAGTACATAGAAAATTTCAGGATAGTAACCATTTCCTTCATAGAACTAGTTTTCATCCCTCACATCTCTTGAAGTTACTTTCGCATGGTGAACTGATGAGGGTTAAAAGATTTTGTAGCGATTAAGGTATTTTGGAAAAAGAATTTAAAAAAACAGTGGAAATGTTTATTGAAAGGAGGTATAATGAAGGAATAGTAAAAAAATTCAAATTCTCTGTACAGGGTGAATAAGGAAGATGTTAAACAAATTAGGTATAAATATGGTAGGAATACAATAGAGAATGGATATGAACAGCAAAAAAAAAAATTGTGATTGCCACTTATGACATTTTGAGTGAACAAGTAGTTGTGGTCATAAAACAACACTGGAATTATCTTTTTAGATTTAAGGAGTTTACAGAGTTGTGTAGGTCTCCAATATTTTCATTTAGGTGGGGTAGAATTATCAAAGATAGACTTGTGCATAGTAAATTTGTGATTCCAAATAATAAGATGTATAAGGTTCCTGTACAAAGGGGAACTTACCCTTGTGGTAAATGTATTTCATGTAGATATATAGTTTGCACTTTTGAGTATATAAATGGACAAAGATGTAATGTATTGAATAGATTTTATTGTAGTACAGAATGTATAGTTTATGCTTCAAAGTGTAGATGTCACATATTCTACATAAGATTAAGAGGGCTTTCAAGTTGCGTTTGCAGGAACATATTAGAGACATAAAGAATAGGAAACTTGAAAGCCCTCTGGCACAACATTTTTTACAACATCATAATGGTGACCCAAAAGGTCTACAGAATACAATTTTAGGGTCTATATTAGAACACCGAAGTTTTAAAACTTTGAATGTTCTAATATCGACCCCTATTCAGTGAACGCTTAAAATATCGAACATGCAGAACAACGAATTTTTTTCCCAGGGAAATAATTTGCTGTTCCGAAACACATACATACAGCACAAGCACACCAAACAAACAGCAATCCTCACACATACACTTAAAATGCTACATCTAACCCTACAATAACTGTACATAGTCTACTATCTATCCACTTACCTTAACCTAAACCCTAACCCTAAGGTCTGTCACTATTGCACACTCACCTCACCTGCGCCCTAACCCTAACTCACCTACCCCGCCTTAACCCTCACGTCCACACAATCACACACTTACCTGACCTGCGCCCTAACCCTAACTCACCTAACCCGCACCCTAACCCTCACGTCCACACAATCGCACACTTACCTGCTCCCGACCCATAACTTTCCACCACAGTGCTGAAAATAGCGAAGCCACAGAAATGGCCAACCAAATTCTTTCCCTAAGAAAAAAATTCAGTGTTCTGCAGCTTCGCTATTTTCAGCGTTCGCTGACTAGGGGTCAATATTAGAACATTCAAAGTTTCAAGACTTCGATGTTCTAATATAGACCCCAATTTTAGAAAGGGTAGAAAATATAATGAATTTGTTGATGTTAAAAAGAAGCTTCTGTATAAAGAAGCACTTCTTATTTTAAAATATGGAACTTTAGCCCCTATGAGGATTAACATAGGATGTAGCTGGAAGGTCTTAATATAATTTTAAATTGTTTAATTGTGTAATTGAATAATTAGTTAATTGCACTGAGTGGTTATTTGTATTGTATAAAAGATGTGATTTGGTGCTGATTTTTTTACTCCTTTGAAGGCACTGCTGTGCTGAGGAGCTAGAGATGAATAAATCCTTTATTGCTTCTTTTGGACGCTGGTTTGTCATATTTTATTATAGTGCCTTTTTCCTGTGTTCGGTGTTGTGTACAAAATTGGCGTTAACACTGGACAAAAAAAATTGAGGTGTATGTTGTATGAGTGCATTGTCAAATGTGCAGTATGTGTAAATGTGAATGCAAGACTGACACAATGTAAACATTAAATGAAAACAAAGCTTTCAAACTGTAAAAAAAATAAATAAAAGCAGAAATGTGGCAAGCTCTATGGTAACCAACATGTTGCCTGGTAGAGTGAGCACTGTGGTTACAGGGATGGCAAAACACAATGTAAAGAAAAAATCAGATTTGTAGAATATGTGGAGGAGTTAACCATTTTGTGAGAACGTTTTAAATATAAAAAGTTGCAGTAGTAGTACAGTAAAGTTGTGCAATTCAATGAACTAAGTCAGAAATCTTTGTGAGTACAGTGAAAATGCAGTATATGAATACTATCAAGAGAAATGTAGAATCAGAAAGACCTTTGTCTGTGTGCTAAAAGGCCTAACATTAAAGCTCAGAGTGAGTGTTAGAGCAGCTTTTTGGATGTCTGGATTAAGAAACTATGAAATAAATAGAAACACTATTATATTTAAACTACACAGTGGAGCATAGCGCAAAGCAATGTATAAATCTACATTCATAATGTCTATAGACTGCAAACTAAGTTAGTCTACATGCATGTCATCATATTCTCGGCATAAAGTAAAGCCTTTGGGACAAAATATGACTAAGTTGTGTATACAACTGTAAGATACAAAAGCATTTTTTTTAAGTTGTTACTCTGCAGTCACAATTAAAGCAGCCTAATATATTGTGTAATGATGCTAATGTGGCTATAGGATGATAAAGAGAATACAAGCAAACTGTCTGTCTCCTGGGAAATGTTGACATAGATGCAATCACGGGTGACTTCTATGATGCAGTGAGAATTTACAGGGGTGCACTTAACGTTCACAAAGGCACACAACTTGAATGTTCAAGTAATACTGAAGCTAAGCTAGTGAAGGGACTGTTAAATCCTTGATGTAACACAACTTATCTGGAAAAAAGGCACATTTTTCAAAATATTTCAGATAAAATGCCTGCAGAAAGTGAATTCAGAAAAGTATATATATTTTAAGTGATCCACTGTTATGTGCAGAAACGCAAAATGTGGAATGCTTAAGCAAAGACAAATGTCCTGAAGAGGTATTATTGTTTATTTGAGTCTAAGATGCTTGAAAACAGTGTCTTGCTTTAAATTATTACTACAAGCAGTATCAGTGATAGATGATCAACACAGTGTGCCTATTGCTGTTAAGGAAAAGATATAGCAAAACCTTAAATGTATGGAATCACTTATTGATACAGTTAGGCAGACACAGCCTACTGAATAGGTCAACAACATGGTGGTTTGTAGTTTAGCATGATAAAATTAGGATTTGTATAGAATTACAAGATCTCAACAAATGAGTGGCTCTGTGGCTCTGCTTGACAGTGGCACAGGAAAATAATTTTCTTGCGTGGCAAAAGCTAGGGTACCTTTTTGGCTGGGCTTGTATAGGCCCCAGGGCCGATAGCCTAGTACCTACATATGAACCTATGAATTCAGGGGGAGCATTACCCAAAACATGCTATCTAAGAAGTAGCCATCACTATACATAAAGCAAAGCTTTTTTCAGTACTGGATGCAAATCATGGATTATGACTGACTGAAATGGATAAGGCAAGCTCATATCTATGTATATTCAGTAGACCCTTTGGTAGATACACATTTCTGAAACTACTTTTTGTGATTTCTTGTAACAGAGGTATTTCAACATGCACTGGCTAACATGATCTGAATGAATTACAGGTGTGAATATTAGTGATGCCATTTTATTCTGGGGTGTTACAAGATAATAGCATGACAGCAACTTGATAAAGCTGTTGGGCAGAATAGGTCAGAAGTTTTGAAGCTTACTGCTAAATGTCAGACTGCATTTACATCCTTGAAATGCTTACTGCTGATGGGTTATAGCCAGAAGTTGACAAAGTGTATGCCATGATAAGCATGCAAACTCTTACCGATAAGAGCTCACTATGGCAAAATGTTAATATGCATTGAGAAATGTTTGCACTCAAGGAAAGTGCCAGTGTTTAAATCATATGATATAGAATTAACAAGTGTATTTTATGTAGATTCAAGCTGGAAAAAGCTGGGTGCAGTACTACTGCAGGACAGCAGAAGAACCTACAGAAGGGATCCAAAAAAGGATGTGTAGTGTGGTCTTCAGTGCACCATTCTTCATGTAGAGAATAGATCCAAAAAGCATCTGTAAATGTCTGTAATGAGGTCTTCACTGAATCTCTTTCTTTATCTGATGAGTGGATCCAGTAAGGATCTATAAAGATCTTTAGTGAGGTCTTCAATACATTTTCTTAACCTGATGACTGGATCCAATAAGGATCTATAAGGGTCTGTAGTGAGGTCTTCACTGAATCTTTATTCATCTGATAAGTGGATCCAATAATGATCATAGGATCATAGGAGGTTACTAGGATAAAGAACCTGGGGCCCTTACAAGCCTAGCCAATAGTTTATCCCCCAAAAAAGTACCCTCAGTCAGCACCTGTTACCCCTGTCAATGAGGGACAAAGGTGGAACTCCGGGGATGAATTTGTGCTTTCCTATCAATTCATCAAGGATGTGCTTGAAGAGGATCAGTGAGGTACTCTGTTTGACATGTATGGAAAGTCTATTCCAGAGATGGGGCAGCCTCTGAGAGACAAACCTGTCGTTCCAGCAGGTTTTGTTGATGTCATATATTAGATTTAGGCCTTTCAAGTGGGTAATGCGCAAGGAGTTACACTTATGGATATGGAGCATCTCTACTTTGGCAGGGTCTGACATTGCCTTGTAGGCAACACACAGATCACCTCTGAGCACTCTGTACGATACCGAGTAGAGTTATAGTGAAAGTGATTTGAGCCTGTCCTCATATGACAGGTATTGGAGGCCATGGTTTCTCTTTGTGAGGTATTTCTGTGGCCTTTCCAGTTGGTACTGGTGTTTGGAGAGGTACATACCAAAATGGGTGTTATACTCAATTATAGACCTAATGAGGGAGGAACACAGAAAGGTAATAGCTTCCTTTTTTCTAGATGCAATCCCTTTACTTATGAGATGAACCAAGTAAAAGGCTTTTCTGACTACTGCCGCTACATGGTGGTCAAAAGTGAGATTGTTGTCAACCAGAGTACCCACATCTCTCACCACAGGTTGTGTGCTTAGGAGTAAATGTTAATACATTTTTTTGCATTTAACTTGAGACCATGACTTTGGCAGCAGTCATTTGTTACTGTGAGACCCTCTTGCAGTATGTTAACATAATTTGGGGATTCAGTGACAGCACCCAACTTACAGTCATCCTCAGACTTGGTCAGCCACAGGCCCTTTGTCTTTGCCTGGATCTCTGAGAAATAGATGCCAAACAGTAGGGGTCCCAGGACAGATCCCTGGGGAACATCACTAATGACAGGTCTGCTGTTGGAGGTGGTGGCACCTATTTTGACCTTGTGGGTCCTATCGGTGAGCCAGTTGGCCACCCACCTAATGAGATAGGGATTTACACCAAGTTGTGTTAGCTTTTCGATGTTGCCCAAGCGGGGGATTTGTCAAAGGCCTTGGCCAAGTCAAGGTAAGCTGTATGTACTGACTTTCCCCTCATCCAGGGCCTTGGTGACAGTCTCAAAGAAGTCAGCTAGGTTTAACAGACAAGATTTGCCCCTAACAAATACAAATTGGTTGGGGTCAAGTGCTTGGAGAGTGCCTATGTCCTTGTTTATGAGAGCCATAATAATAATATATATATATATATATATATATATATATATATATATATATATATATATATATATATATATATATATATACAAGAAATGTAGTTCTCATAACTCCCCTCCAACATATACTTCAGTGTTGCCCTTGTTGTTGTACTATCTAGAGGCAGTCATTAAGATATTACAGCCCTGGGTGGCACATTAATATTAACCACAATGCCTTTTGTGCACCTGAGCCTCACAACGGAAGTTTTGTGAAGTTAGTGTGTAGCTAAGGGTAAAACCAAAGATGATGACGCAAATTTGCTGAAGCAAACTTACAGCACAAATGGAATTATTTACCATGTATGCATGTGCCTTGTGTACTTTGGATGATATTATATTACCCTTTTTTAATGGCACCTCCCCAATTCCCTTTTCAGACTCCTCTCACTCACTTTTTGTATACTAGTGCCATGCAGCCTAACCATAGCCTGGTACAGCAGAAGCCTTGTTTCTTTGCTTTTAAAGAGCATCCTTCTGAAGAACACTTCAGCATTCCCTGCATGGCTATCAGGGCCATCTTCCTTTGCACCTGTTGGCTTAGGTCTAGTGTGATATTCATCATCAGATCCCTTCCTTGGTTTGTCACTGTCGGTTCAAACTCTGCATTATTTTTACTGCTGTACTACTGCAGCAGACAAGCAAATGAACAAATTAATATAAGGCAGGTCCAACCACTCCCAAATTTGAAAACTACTTGTCCTAATATGTTTTATCTTCATTTACCACTATTTATATGCTGTGTTTTATGTATTACCTTTTTATGCATCTCTGTCTACCTAATGATAGGTTATCTGCTGCTGGTTTGTTATTGTTCTGTTCTTGTATTCTGTCTGCTAATTTTTTTCCTGGGAACAGGGTGGGTCTCTGGGCCCTGTCTTCTTCTTCTCTTTCGGCATCTGTTTCCATTTCTTCCTGTCCTCTGCATCTTGCTCTATCACACCAACCACCTGCATGTCCTCTCTCACCACATCCATAAACCTTATCTTAGGCGTTCCTCTTTTCCTCTTACTTGGCAGCTCCGTCCTTAGCATCTTTTTCCCAATATACCCAGCATCCCTCCTCAGCACATGTCCAAATCAACGCAATCTCACCTCTCTAGCTTTGTCTTCAAACCGTCCAACCTGAGCTGACCCTCTAATATACTGATTCCTAATCCTGTCCATTATCATTACACCAAGTGCAAATCTTAACTTCTTTAACTCTGCCCCAACCAGCTCTGACACCTTTTTGTCAATGCCACCATCTCCAACCCATATAACAAAGCTGGTCTCACTACCCTCTTGTAGACCTTCCCTTTCACTCTTAGTGGTACCAGTCTGTCACAAATCACTCCTGACACTCTTCTCCACCCATTCCACCCTGCCTGTACTCTCTTCTTCATCTCTCTTCCACACTCACCATTACTCTGAACTGTTGATCCCAAGTACTTAAACTCATCCACCTTCGACACCTCTACTCCCTGCATCCTCACCATTCCTCTATCCTCCCTCTCATTCACACACATATATTCTGTCTTAGCCCTGCTGACCTTCATTCCTCTTCTCTCTAGAGCATATCTCCACCTCTCCAGGGTCTCCTCAACCTGGTCCATACTCTCACTACAGATCACAATGTCATCTGCAAACATCATAGTCCACGGGGTCTCCTGTCTGATCCCGTCTGTCAACCTGTCCATCACCACTGCAAATAATAATATATAATAAATAATAATAAACAATGCCCTGTCTACCCACATTAAATAAATAAACAAATTACCTATTATCCCAGCTGATATTTTACACCTGGATTATTGTGGTTCGGGTACAGTACTGTGCATTTGTCTTCATAGATTCTTCGCTGCAATTATTCTGCCCACTTTGTTAGTCCTTCCTTAGACTTTTCTCCTCCATTTTCACCTACTGAATCTCTCAATGCATTATCTGTAGAATCTGATCCCATTCTGTCTTCTCTCAGATATGCCTGAAAGTAACATTCTGAAGAGTAGAGGATGCCGTTCATGCAGTACTCCACTGGTCACCTCCTTAATTCCTGACACTGTACCTACCATTGTAACCCTCTGTGTTTTGCCCGCCACCCACACAACAATCTAGTTCCTTAGTCTTGGTTTTACCCCTAACCCCTGTAGCTTTCCAGCCAACTGGCTGTGTGAGATAAAGCCCTTCCTAAAATTTAGACAGACCATGTGTACCCAATTCTGTAGTATCATGTTTTCATGAAATGTTATTCAACTGCAGTTGGCAAAAGTTCTCAAGCAACAAATAAAGTTAAATCTATTGAAACAAGCACATATACCTTCTGCAGCAGCAGCAGCAGTAGTAGTCAGACATCATATCACACAACCTAAAGAACTTGCACAGCTGAATTTCACCTGCAGTTTATTTTATTTATTTATTTTATTTTATTTTAAATTTGTTTACTGGGAAAGTCCAACTGGAATTAGGTGCATTTTCAGCGGAGGCCCGGGGAAAAAAGCTACAGTACATGAGAGAAAAGAAAATATAGCATGCAAATAGTATTCATACATAATTTGTTAGAAGTTAACAATTCTAGTTAGACCGTCCAGTAGGCAATCATTGAGGAAAATAGTAAACCGTGAGGTACATAGTAAAACATTGAGGTACATAGTAAACTTAAAACAAAGTTTTTTTTTTTTTTTTTTTTTTTTTACTTATAGGTTTGTAAGGTATATATCAATGGGTTTACAAGCTTTCAGGGCAAATCTGATTATACTTAGCTGAACATGTGAAACAATTCACTTGGTATGGATTAAACTGGGGAGTGGCATGAACATAGCCAGTTGCTTAAGTAGTGGGTTTTAAGGAGTTTTTTGAAATGATTAAAGGAGGTAGTAGAAGTTATTTGGATTGGTAGTGTGTTCCAGGTTTTGGCAATGGTGCTGGCAAAGAATAATTTACCAGCATCGTTTTTATGTTGGATGACAGTTATGACATTCTGGTTGCTAGATCTTAAGGCTCTAGTGGGAATGTGGGGCTGAAATAAATGTTGAAGTGCTGGGGTTAGCTCGGGGAGATAGTAGAGCTTATGTGCTATAGAGAGTTGATTGAGTAGAAGTATGTGAGGCAACTCAAGCCAGTTGAGCTGTTTTAGGGATAGACAGTGGTGGGGCCTATATGAGACTTCAGTAGCAAACTTGACAATCTTATTATAGCAGGATTTCATTTTATTTAGATCAGTTTGGCAGAGATTAGTCAAGATGGAAGAGGCATAGAGGAGAGTGGATAGGAGATGAATCCTAGCGATGGTTGCTTTGGTATGTTTAGTCATAAACTGTTTGTTCCTGTAGAGAAGGCCTAGCTTTTTATTAACTTTCTTGATGGTTTGTGCTATGTGTATGTCGAATTTCAGGTTATTGTCTATTTCTACACCTAGCAGTTTAGTGTGTGTGGTTGGGCTGATTTGAATGTTTTCTTTGGAGTTGATGGTGAAATAATTGTTTAGGGGAGGAGATCTGCCTGGGCCAAAAATAATTATTTTGTTTTTTGGGGATTAAGAAGAAGTTTGATGTTAGTGAACCAAGTTTTAGCTAGGGTGAAGTTGTTTTGGGTTAGGGTTTGTAGTTCACTTAGGGTGGGGGTGGCACATATAAGGGTGGTGTCATTTGCATATTGTACTACTGAGGTAGTGGGTGAGGATGAAGAGATCTGGTTAGTAAATAGAGAGGACAGCAGAGGGCCAAGGATAGACCCTTGAGGGACTCTTATGGTTACTTGTAGGAGGAGGGACAATTGGTCCTTCCATAAGACTGCTTGCTGTTGATCTGATAAGTAACTGTTGAACCATAATATAGAGGAGGGACTTATATTTAGGACAGATAGAGTTTCAAGAAACATACTGTGGTTTACCATGTCAAAGGCTTTTGATAAGTCTAAGAATATGGAAGAAATGAATAGTCCCTTGTTTCTGTGGTGGTTAACTATGTTGGTAAAAGATAGTAGTGCTGTTGTGGTGCTATGGGAAGGTCTAAAGCCATGCTGGGATATAGAGAGTAGCTTATTTTGGAGGTATTGCATTGGTTGAGTATGAACCACTCTTTCTAATATTTTGGATAAAGGTGATAGGTGGTAGTTGGTGAGCTCTAAGGAGTTACATTCTTTGTGCAGTGGGATGATATGTGAGGTTTTCCATGAGGTGGGTACTTTGCATTCTGATAGAGATCTATTTATGAGAATGGATACTTGATAGGCTATAGATTCAGCTGATATTTGAAGGAAGTCTGCTGGTAGCTTTCCAGCTGCTAGAGTGGTTGGTTTAAGCTTCTTAAGGAGTTTAGAAATTGCTTGGCGGACATGGGGTGAAGGTGATAACTGGGGTATTGTTTTGTATATTAGGATGGGTTGAGGTAGTTATTGGTGTGGGGCTGATAGTACTATTATCTTGGGCATTGGCAAGGGTCTGGACTGTTTTGGTAAAGAATTTGTTAAATTGTGTGGGAATGTTTTCATGGTTATTTGGTAGCACAGCAGTTGGTGTAGTGTAGGTTTTTATAGTAGTTAGATTTGTCTAGTTTGATTTGTTTTTTGGCTTTGTTTCGGAGCTCTAGATAGTTTTGTCTCAAAGTAGTTTTTTTTTTTTATATTGAAACCAGGCCTTGTCCCTTTCTTTCATTATAGTTTTAGCATATTTTCTTAGCCATGGGGCATAGCTAGTTTCTATTCTAATGGTTTGGGGGGGCTGCATGTTGATTTAAGATTTTTAGGAAGGTTGTGTTGAAGTATACCACGGCTTCATCTAGAGATAATTGTTTTAGGGGAGTCCAGTTGCAGCTTTTTAGTGCATTGTTGAAATTAGTAGTTATGAAGGTCTTTTTGTTTCGAACTTCTCTGAGGATAGGTTGGCTGATGGTTTGGGATTTGTTCCTAATTTGCTATGTAGTATGATGGTCACTTAGGGCATGTGGAAAACTGGCATATTGCTGTGCAAGATTAGGGTCAGATACCAGGATCCAGTCTAAGATGGACTGGCGTTTGGATGTTTTGTCAGTTCTAGTGGGGGTGGTAATAGTTTGGGTAAATCTGTGGAGGTTTATAAAGGCAGTGGGATTATGGCTGGAGCAGTTAAGCCAGTCAGTATTAAAGTCCCATAATAGTATGGTTTCATGTTGAAGGGAGTTGGACATCCAATTAAGCAGGCTTTCCATTACAGTGCTATTTTTGCCTGGTGGGATATAGCCACCTGCAATAATTATGTGTTTGTTTGAATTTATTTTTAATTTGTGAAGGATTAGTTCTACATCTTTGACTTCTAGGGTGTTGTAATCTAATTCTACTATGGTGAGATGATTTTGGAATAATATTGCAACACCTCTTCCCTTTTTCTCTAATCTGTCTCTATGGATAATGTTGTAGCCAGGGGCAGTAATCTCATTATCATGATGTTTTGGTTTGAGCCATGTTTCAGTTAACACAGCAATATCTGATTTGTATAGAGCTAATAGGGCATGGAGGTCCTGAATTTTGTTAAGTATACTTCTAGCATTAAAGTTTAGGAAGAAGAGAGCTGAGGTCGGTCTGTTGTATAAGGGATTTAGCTGATTTGAGTTTGGGTTGGCTGATGTTTTGGGTCCTGGATTGGGGTGTATGTTTCCACTACAAGTGAGTTTATGGAGCAGGTGAAGATAGAGTTTGGTTAACTTGTGAATTATTTTAGTTTGTCTTTGAGAAGAGAGAGGGTTAGTTTTGGTTGTTGATTTATTGCATGAGTAAGCAAAGGCTTGGGATGTGGTAAGGTTGCATGGCAATATAGGGAAACGTTTTAGTTTGATGAGATTAGCTGTGGGTTTTTTTTGCCAAGGGGATGGGGTGTGGTTATGAAATTGAGTGTGGTAGGAGGACATAATGGAAAGTAGGAGTAGGGTGAGGATTATTAGTGTGTAGATTGATGCTTTTTGTAGTTGGGATGGATGTGTGCAGTACATGTTATTTCATTTCAGAAAAGGTGGGGTGTATACAGGGGTAATATCTTTAGCTGTGTGAGGTTGGTGTTGTATTAGAGGTGGAGGAGGGGGTAGGGATTCTATGATTGAAGCAGGAAGTGTGATGCAGTGTTGGGGAGGAACCGGAAGGGGAGGCGTTCTTGGGTGGGAGGTAGCAGGTGGTTAAGTATAAAGCACATGATATGGGCGGGTGGATGGGAATGGGGGTGGGAGGAGAGTGAAGTGAGTCCGAGCATAGCAAGGGCGAATGGAGCAGGACTGCACCCACAGCGAGCGACTGCAAGATTCCTCAAGAAAAACAATCAGTGAGCTATGCAAGTAAGTCGGGATACAGAGAGGTAGGAGAGTATGGATATAAGACAGAGGGAGAAAATCTAAGGAATAGGTAGGTATTACAGGCCAGCAGGATGGGGTAGTGAAGGAGGACAGGCTAGAGAAAGAATAACCAGTGGTGGGAAACAGAGAGTAGGGAACTGGAAGAAAAAAGAATGTAGATGGAAGGCAGGAGAGAGGGAGAACAGAGTAGCTAGAAAATGGAGGACTAGGCAGAGGCCCAGGGGGTGTGCAAGAAGCAGCAATCAGGGGTAAGACACAGTCTTGGTAAGATATTCATCAAATAGGTATATCGGGACATACTTTCAATTACACCCAGAGACAAGTATTCAGAGTGGTAGTCCACAGAGGGTCTTTAGCTGCAGGTAGTTTTCAGTAGTGGTAGGTTTGTGGCCTTGATTAAGGAATCCTTTAATAACTTTCAATTACACCCAGAGACAAGTATTCATAGTGGTAGTCCACAGAGGGTCTTTGGCCGCAGGTAGTTTCCAGTAGTGGTAGGTCTGTGGCCTTGATTAGGGAGTCCTTTAATAACTTTCAATTACACCCAGAGACAAGTATTCATAGTGGTAGTCCACGGAGGGTCTTTGGCCGCAGGTAGTTTCCAGTAGTAGTAGGTCTGTGACCTTGATTAGGGAGTCCTTTAGCAAAAGTTAGTTAGCAAAAGTTCTCAAGCAACAAATACAGTTAAATCTATGTAAGGCAATCTACAAATAACTTAATTTGTTAAATCTAGTGTGCATTGTTTTGTAGTGTTGAATCTGCTGGAAGGATATCCCCATCCCCACTCACTCACCCACACTCATAGACCTTTTACTGCTGAAGGTGAAGCTACATTAACACTTCAGCATATTTCACTCTTATCAGTGTAATATATCCCTGGAAAGACATTGAAAATCCCATAACTATAAAATTAGATGCTGTGACTCGAGACAAGTATTTAGAGTTCAGACAACTTGTCTTTTGTATCCATGAACATTCTACCTCACTGATTGTTTATGGTGGTAAACCATCTGGGGGGGTGGGAGAAACTGCTTTCCACTCAAGGCACTGAATGCTCCTCCCTGTATCTTAGCTTGTTTCCCACTACATTTGCCACTGCATCTCCAACTTTAGAGTCACTTCACTACCCCATGTCCCAGGTGTTTCTCTCCAGTTGCTCTACAAAAAGGTACATTGGACACTTGTATTTTCTAAATTATTTTGGTTTATTTCATTTTGGTTCAAACTTGTACTAGAAAAATATAACCAAGATATCACTGTGTTTAACTGTGGCTAAGTGTTGTGTCATTGCTGTTAATGTGTAGTAAATATATCAGCACATGTCTACTGACTTTTTACTCTCAGTTGCAGTAATAACAGCAAAGTTTGTCTTTCTGCTATTGTTGTTGGTGTGTCTTTCGGCTTTTCCCAGTTAGGGGTCGCCACAGCGGAACTCCGGTCCACTAATGATTGGCAGTAGATTTTTACGTGCCGAGTTGCCGGCCCTGACACACAACCTTCAATGAAGGTACGCCCATTCACACATGTCTCCACACAGAAGACGCTCTAGCTGAGAATCAAACAGGACAACGCCTTACTGTGAGGTGACAATGCTACCGCAGCACCACCACCGCAGTATTTTGTCTTTCTGCTATTAATGTGTAGCAAATGTATTAGCAAGTTTGTACTGGCTGGGTGTTTTAAGTTGGATTCAGTGAAACCATCAACATTGTTCTTGTTGTTGTTCGTACTGCAGTTACATCAAGTAAGTCTATAGTCTGTTGCCATCTGGCTACGTGTTTTCTTTTTTTCTCCTTTTCTTACTCCCTGCTTATCTGTAGTACATATGTTTATGTTGGTATATATATGTTTCCACTCACTTCTACTGAAGGCTTCTATTGTAATACCTGATTTTATGTTTGTATGAACAGCACAGTTACGGGATAATGTAGGTGATTGTTAATATATGAGAGTTTCTGTTTGTGAAGAGTTTTGTCATTCTCTAGAGTTGCTTCCTTTTTTATTTTTATATATGTTACACACTCCAGCTGGCTGCCTTTTCTAAGTGTTTAAATATCAGACTTACAGATTGTATGTTCTGTAGAAAAGAGTGGGAACTAATGGATAGGCTTGCCTCCTGTCCCTCTAACATCTGTCAACCTACAGCTCAGTAACCCCACACTTGCATGCATGCACACATCTTTTGTTAGTATAGTTTATTTTTCTTTCTGTCCTTCTATACTGTGGAAGCCACCATTTTTGTTTTTAGGAATCCCAAACTTGCATACCTACAAATATCTCCTGTATGCTTACTGTCCTGTTTAAAGGTTAGAAAGCTGAAATGCAAAACTGTGAAATATAGTGCACTACTCTTGTTTGCCAAAGATTACTTAAGGTGGATGAGTACAGACAAATAGTACTGTACCTAACTAGTTCAACCATGAAGAAATCTTAACTTTTTCTCTCTCTCTCCTGCCCAGTGAAACAAGCACATATACCTTCTGCAGCAGCAGCAGCAGCAGTCAGACTTATCATATCGCACTACCTAAAGAACTTGCACAGCTGAATTTCACCTGCAGTTGGCAAAAGTTTTCAAGCAACAAATAAAAGTTAAATCTGTGTAAGGCAATCTGCAAATAACTTAATTTGTTAAGTCTAGTGCCCATTGTTTTGTAGTGTTGAATCTGCTGGAAGGATATCCCCAACCCCACTCACTCACCCACACTCATAGGCCTTTTATTGCTGAAGGTGAAGCTACATTAACACTTCAGCATATTTTACTCTTAGTGTAAAATATCCCTGGAAAGACATTGAAAAGCCCATAACTATAAAATTAGATGCTGTGACTTGAGACAAGTATTTAGAGTTCAGTCTGTTTTTTGTATCCATGAACATCCTACCTCTGATTGTTTATGGTGCTAAACCATCTTGGGGGTTCTTCCCGCTCTGCTTACTCCGCTCCCCTGCCCTTCCCCATATCCCACCCTCCCCCAGCACCTCTACTCTTATCCTAAGCAAACCACTCTCCCCCATTCCTATGATCCAGTTATATACAACTCTACCTTGTCCACACCCACATTTCATCCACACTTTACTTTATTTTAATTAGCAAAACTTATCTGCTCTCCCTTACATCCATCACCTTGAATTCACATGCTCTCTACTATACTTTTTTGCATCTTACTCTACTTTGCCATCACAATACAATCACCACCTCAAAGTATTTTAAACTACCTCCAGGCTTACAACCTTCTCTTCTACTATACACACAAACTAGCATTGCACCATCATTTTACTACAGAACAATCACATCTCCCCAACCCATCTATATCACACACTGCAAGGTAAAACACCTAATGACATAAACATTTCCAACCTTACCTTCAGCTGCACACACATCACATAAGTCTATTTACACCTGATACTACATTCAAACACACAAACCCCACTTTTACTATTTTAAAGACACTATCACAGTTGACATGCTCCCCTAACTTGCCGAGCCTCTTTACTCTCAACCTCACTACAGCTATATATTTGCATACCATCACACAAATACACAACAACCTCCTCTAACCCTCTCCCCAATAAACACAGCGTCTGATGCATCTCCTCCCAGCTTTTTCCCTATACCCTCCCATTCTATTCAAGCCACAAACTGGCCTCCTCACCTCCTATGAAACCACACTTGACACCAGTACTCTCACCTAGGAATAAAAACACTTCCCATGATACGCATTCTTCATTACCTATCTATTCAAATGTGGAGACCTACATCCTATCTCTGGCCCACCCTCTAATCCTAACCACAAGAATAACCCCAAAGATTTAAACATACTTACACTTAACCTTAGAAGTATATGTAATAAAATAGCCCCATTGCATGCCTGGATTGATCAAAATAAACTTGACATACTAGCCCTTACTGAAACATGGCCACATCCCAGTGTAAAAGACTCAGAAATAATACCTTCAAACTTTGCAATAACCAGAAGAGATACAGCTAAAAAAAGGGGGGGTATAGCACTTCTATATCCCTCTACCCTCAACATCACACCATATACCAGTAATATGCCCATCTTTTCCAGTGCTGAGGTACTAATCTCCTTTTTGAACCTCAATATATCAAAAATAATTTGCATAATAGTAATATATATCCCACCAGGTAACAATATACCAGTGTTGAAAAATATTTTATCCTGGACATCCCAAACAATAAACCTTGAAACAATAATCTTAGGAGACGTAAATATAGATTGGCAAACCATAGCTTCCGACTCCCCCACAAATAATATAAATCTGTATGTTTTTTCGCAGCTTATCAATACTCCAACAAGATACGGCAAAGCTCTTACCTGCCAATCCACCTTAGACTGGATTATAGTATTCCATCCTGCTAATTGCCCCCCTTCTGATACACTGTCTAGCTCCCTGAGTGATCATCTGCCAGTTTATGTCCTTAGAACAAACTCCCAACAACTAAGAGTGCACACTATAAAATCAGTTAGGAACTCGACTAAATTTTGTCAGCATAAATTCAACAATTTCCCACATGAAATAGACTGGACACCCCTTAAACAGCTACCACTTAATGATGCTGTACTATACTTTAATAACACCTTCCTTCACATACTTAATACACCAGCTCCCATTCGTATGAAAAGAATCAAAATGAACCCAGCACCATGGCTGTCTAAGGAATGTAAATGATGAAGCAAAGGGGCCTAGCCTGGTCAACCTGGAAACAAAACAAAAATGAACAAAATCATGTTCATTTCAAAACACTGCATAACAAAGTGACAAAACTAATCAACAGAGATAAGAAATCATATTATTTCCAACTTCAACTCCAACATAATATCAACCCCAATAAATGCTGGCATATCTTCTCTACTTAACCCTGGAACAAATAGAGACCACGCCCTATCACCTGATACCCCTCCATCACAAATAGCTGAAAATATTAACAAACACTTCATAAAATCAATTTCAGACCTACTAACTAACACCCCCTAATGCTGGATCCCCCCACCCTTCAACCTATACAGACACTGACCCCAAGCCATCAACTATTTCTAACCATGTCATTACTAACTCCCCCAACTCAACATAATGTCATACAAACCCCATTCTCATTTCAGCCCATACCCACTGACACCATTAAGAAACTGCTACAAAAACTAAAACCATGCTCTACCTCAGCTGACAGTCTCGCCCCTTACTACCTCAAACTGCCTGCTAACTCAGTCACCTACCCAATCAGTATCCTTATAAATAGATCTTTATCCAAATCAGAAGTACCTACAATATGAAAACAATCTCACATCACCCCTATCCACAAAGGAGGCAACTCTCTTGATCCATCCAATTTCCATCCTATATCCATCTTGTCACCCATATCCAAAATTCTTGAGAGAGGTATCCATCAGCAGGTAATGCAATACCTACTGCAAAACAATCTTTTACCCAAAACCCAACATGGCTTCCGACCTAGCCACAGCACAGCTACAACCCTATTATCTTTTACAGACACCGTGAACAAGGCCAGAGATGCAGGATGCTTTACAGTCTCAGTATTCCTTGATCTCTCCAAGGCCTTTGACACAGTGTCTCACCCCTTACTTTTGAACACACTGTCTAACCTAGGCTTCTCACGTAACACAGTAAAATAGTTTCAGAGCTCCCTCAAGGATCGTAAACAAGCAGCAAAATGGTTCAGCAAACTCTCACCCTTTCTCCACAACCCTACTGGAGTCCCCCAAGGCTCCTTCATAGGACCCCTACTCTTCAACATTTTCACAAACAGCCTTCACACTGCCTCTCACACTGGGATCCTCATTTAACACACTGATGATTCCACCATAATCTGCACTGCTCGATCACTACCAGAACTACTCTCAAAAACTCATCAGTCCTTTACAGCAGTAGAATCCTGGCTAAGAAATGCCCAACTCTTTCTTAATCCAAAGAAGACAAAACTAGTACTCTTTCATCCCCAAAACACTTTCATTTGACCCCCATATACAGCAAAATATAAAGAGAACTCATCAAAAACTGGGAGTCTTATATAGAAACGAACATTTCTTTACTGCAGCAATCAAAACTATCCTGGCAAAAACATTTTTACTTCCCTCTCTTCTTTATGGTGCCCCTATCTTAACTAACTTACAAAATTCTACCCTAAGCAGATTGGAACAGTGCTACAAGTTGCAAAGGTTGCCACAAACTCTGAATAAAACATACACCACTGTAATCCACTCCTAGAAAAGTGGCTTGAACGACTCAACCAACTTGCCTTTATTCAGCTACCCACCTTGTACAACCTTATTTTCAAACCTACTGCCTGCCCTGCACTAGCCAATCTAGTCACACTTTACACACCAAATTGATCCCTACGATCAGAAGACAAAAATCTCTTAGCTGTCACAAAACCCACAAGAAAACTTGCTCTTGTCATAAACCCACCTAGTCTCCCTCTCCTGTCTCACACTTTGCCACACACCATTCTGAAGAAAAAAAAATGTTTTTTGATGATAGAACTTCATGTATGTATTTTATGTATTAACAGCTTTGTAATTGTTCTCTTCTATACTCAACTTTGTTATTGTTTGTACTCAACTTGGTTATTATTAACAGCTTTGTAAATCCTTCAACTATGTTAGTACTATACTTCTGCTTGCAATCAATGTACTATTATGCAATTTTATGGAGCTTTTCTCCTCGGGTCTCTACTGAAAATGGGCCAAAAGTCCAGTTGGACTAACCCGGTTAACAAATGACAATAAATAAATAAATAAATAAAACTTGGTCACTCTCTGTATTCATACTCTGTCTCTATACATTGGAATTCACTACCAGGTCTATGCCTGGCCTAACCCATTTCAAAGCCTCTTTAAAAAAATAATCCCAAAAATACATGGCTCTGCTCCTGCAAGATCCTAAAGCTCTTCTAACTCCTTCTCTGCTTCTATACCATATCCTTAAGCTACTGCTCAGGCTTTATTGCTTCTATTCTTCTTAACTCTCTCTCACTATATGTCTGTCATCACTAACGTTCTGGCTGCTATTCTAACAAACTAACATTCTATTTTGCATGTACTACAACAGTCAATGTCACACATTGCACTACTTAAGTACTTTTTTTTACACTATCTACATCATGTATGATGAGAGTGACTATTATTATCTGTAAGGTTTTAACTCTATAGAATTGTCTAGAAATGTAGTAATGTATTACAACATCCGTAGCAGTTTGTTCTTTCAACTTATTTTTTGTATAGTATTACTAATGTAATCTTTATTGTATTCGATTATACTGTATTTGTATTGTATTGTATGTGGAGCTTTTCTCTCCGGGCCACTGCTGAAAACAGCTTCTGTAGACCCAGTCAGACCACCCCGGCAAAAAATGTCAAATAAATAAATAAAACTGGATGAGACTTTGCTGTAAACTTCTTGCTGCAAACCTATTTTCATTTCTGTTCTGGAGTTTGCGTCCTTCAGGAAAGAAAAACGTATTTTTCCCTCACAATTATCTCCATAACTATCCCTTCAACACCGTTAGAGTAATCAGTCTATTATTGTCCAGTTTTCCCACTACCCTTATTATATAGGGCTCTCCTATACTAGGCACATCTGTGCTGACCAGTGATATGTTGAATATTTTCACTTGGGGATCTGCCACTATACTAGTCAGATTTCTAAGGACTTTCAGATGAAGATTTTCTGGGCCCTTCCTTTACGCCTTTTCCTTCTCTACCTTGATGCCTTTCGATTGCTCCCCCTTCTCAGATTGGTATGCATTCTTTACCACCATTAAGACTACAGTATCATTTCAGTACATCTGGTTGTTCCCGGTCTTCTTTTCTCTTTTCCATCCTTGATTAGTGTGCAGTCCTCTCTCTCCCTTCCTATTTTTTTTGCACTGTAGTTAGAAGTCTTTTCTCTCATTCTTCACTTGTTCATAGGTAGGTAGGTACTAGGCTATCAGCCCAAGGGCCTACATAAGCCTAGCCAACAAGGTTCCCTGGCTTACGCCACACAAGAAAGTTATGTTCCTGTGCCACTGTTGAGTAGAGACACAGAAGTGATCCGAGGGTGTATTTCCTATTTCCCATCCATTCATCAAGATTTTTCTTGAAGAGAGCTAATGAAAAACTGCTTGACATAGATGGGTATTATGTCTTTTGACATGAAAAGTTGCTGTCCCCACCTCTGTTGTGACCTGTTTGCTTTGTCTACTATCTTGTTTTTACCTCCTCATGCTTTTGAATCTCTGAATTGTTAGCCTGACATTCTTATGCGGGCACATTGGGCTTTTCCTCTTTTTTTGCCTCTTCTTTAAACCCTTGGCTGAAGCCATAAGTGCTCTACTTGGTTTGTTATTATAGTTTGCTCTTCCCCACAGTTTGTATCTAGTCAATTAACTCATCTTTGATCTTATTCACCATCTAAGCATAATCCAGCCCCAGAACTCATATACCATTATCTTTATTGATTCATTTTGTTAAATGGGTAGGTGGACTCTTTAGACCACAACCTAGTCCAAAAAGCAATAGAAAGAACATGGCTCACAAGATGTAGCAAGTAACATCAGGGTCTGTAATACACAATACAGTACAATATAAAGGACTGTATATGCAACCACTCCACATTAGTTTCCAAAGCAGTAATAATCAGAACTTAAATACAAACAAACATCACGTCTTAAGTTCTAACAAAAGATTATCACAAGAAGACATTACTAAGGTGAATACTGAGGAAAGAAATAATGTGCATGGTACATTGTTATAATACCATGAATTTGGCATAAGAGGTAAACCTATAAAGCTATATACATATTGCAAGGGTTGTGAGCATAAAGCTTTGGATATGGTTTGAACATATACAACAGTATACATTAACCAGAATTTCTAGACCAGTTGCATTTGGTTTCCGAGAAATTTGATAAATGTTGACTTTAAATTCTGCAACTCATTGACCAATCTGTTGTCCTTTGGTAATTTATTCTAACACATTGGAGTATTTTTTGTGAAGACTATCTCTGTGGTAGGTAGTTAGCTTTGAGACCTGTCAAGTAGTAAAGTGTCTGAATTGGAGGTTGTAAGAGTGTCTGTGATTAAAAACCTTGTTTTTAAAGGAGGGCATTAATTTTAGTTAACCAATTTGTATGCAAGAGTATTGAGTGTTAACTCAGCTCTATCTGTGACAGGTATTTTTTTATTTGTCTGTAGTGTTGTGGTATTGCTGGGGGTGAGGATAGTAATGGCAATTTCTCATCTGGCTGCGGTAATAAAAAGGTTAGACACAGTATTTATTTATTAATAAAAACGTGAAAGGCAATGGGGTGTTTGCAGGGTCAGTAAGAGGATTGACTGATACAACATATAAATATACACACACACACACACACACACACACACACACACACACACACACACACACACACACACACACACAAAGAGAAATTGGCCCATAATGCCCGCTAGCCTAGTACATACATAAAAACTACCCAGTTTTACAGTATATACAAATAGTAATAATTTGTATACATTTTTTCTTTATCGTTAGATTTTTCATTGCACACTAAATTCACTGCTACCACTCACCATAGGCCCTATTGTACATAAGTGTTGTATAAATGAGGTCAGGAAGGTCAGAGAGATGAGGGTGCTCATCACATGGGTTTAAGACCCTATTATTTTGTAGTCATCATTTCAAAGTCTGTGCATCTGCATACACCAGGTGGTTCTTTACAATTAAAACCAATAAGCACTTCAAACTGTGATTAGAAGTTGAAGGTTTCCCAATATCTATGTACACCCACACATTTGATATGCACTGGAGTGTCATCGGGGAGTGCTTGCTTGTATATTCTCAGTTACGTGGGAGCAGTGGTGGGCATACATTTCATCTCTTCTTCCATCGCTCCATTTCCTGTCTGACAATCTTTACTTGTCTTCCTTCTTCCTTTCCCTGTTTCATTCCTGTCTGTCCTTATCTGTCTCCAACCTGTCCTCCCAAACTGATTACTGCTTGTCTTTTACCACATCTATTATTGGTTAATATTATTGAAGCAGAAATTATGTTATGTGAAGACTGCTGTAGAACATTTCTCCAAAACCTTCACTGAAAAGGGTCTCACTGAGCTTAGATGGACTATCCTGGTATACAAATGAAAATAAATGAATGGATAAATAATAAACAATGTCCCACTTTTGTATTCTTACACCATATCATTTCTACTCACTTCACAACTCAGTTTCCACACTACCTTTCTGTGCTCCCACACTCCCATATTCATATCCATCCCCCTTCCCACAGGCCCTTGAGTTGGACTCCTTGTCAATATCTAGTTCAGTGTTCATATTTCTGTCCTCCAACCTCTCAGTCCAAAGTTTATGCATATGTGTGTGCATGCGCATGTGTGTGTGTGTGTGTGTGTGTGTGTGTGTGTGTGTGTGTGTGTGTGTGTGTGTGTGTGTAATGCCCATTTAATAATGCCTATTACATCTCCCAATTTATAATGTGTGTGTGTAATGTCCATCTAATAATGCCTATTACATCTCCCAGTTTATAATGTGTGTGTGTGTGTGTGTGTGTGTGTGTGTGTGCGTGCGTGTGTGTGTGTGTGTGTGTGTGTGTGTGTGTGTAATGCACATCTAATAATGCCTATTACATCTACCAGTTTATAGTGTGTGTGTTTGTGTGTGTGTGTGCGTGTGTGTGTGTAATGCACATCTAATAATGCCTGTTATAGCTCCCAGTTTATAATCTGTGGGAGTGTAATGCACATCTAGTAATCCATATTGCATCTCCTAATGTATAATCTATCTGTAATGCATGCCTAATAGTGCCTAGGTATGCAATGTATGTATAATAATGCCTAGTATGCATTTAATTTATTTTTTTCCAGTATCTTTAATTTATGCATTTAATTTAATAATCTACATATGTAATGTAAGTCTAATAATGTCTGTTACACCTACCCCTTTATAAGATATGTGTGTGTGTAATGCACTTTTAATAATGCCATTTTATTGAATAAAAATGCACAAACTTTCTAAATAATATGTACTTGTTTTACTCATGTGTTTTGGCATGTAACCATTGTAAATATTGTATCTGTAACTAACTGTATGAGTTGATAACAGTATTCTTACCTACTTGTATTACTTAACAAAGACTTGCTCTTGGCTTCTCATTTACCCCAGAACTACTATTATTTACCTAGGTATGTAACCTCCGTAAAACTGTATTATGTTCATTACTGTAGGTGCTGTATTTGTTCTCTAATTTGGTGATTTTGGAGCTTTTCTCCCAAGACTCCGCTGAAAATGGACATGTATCCAGTCAGACTATCCTGGTCAACAAATGTAAAATAAAAAATAATAAAATAAACAAAATAAAAAATATCAAAAGAATAAGAAACACTTAATGTTGACGTGTCAGACTTTTGGTCACATGCTTTCACCTCAGCCAGGGTGGTAGTTCAGATATGGGATTCTGTAGACCATATAGGGGAATGCACTGGTGGGATGGCAGAATGCCATGTTAATGAAATA
Source organism: Protopterus annectens (assembly GCF_019279795.1). Classification (NCBI taxonomy): domain Eukaryota; kingdom Metazoa; phylum Chordata; order Ceratodontiformes; family Protopteridae; genus Protopterus; species Protopterus annectens. The sequence continues at coordinate 79,968,014 of NC_056737.1, forward strand.
CTGGGAAGGTTTTTTTTGAGCCCTAAAGAGGCCCTAAAGTAATATTTGGCATAATGCAAATGGGTTTGTGGAACAACTATAATATTAACATTTCAGAACAGATTTATTGGAAGATGTAGAAGGATAGAGGTATTAACATTGTGTAGAATCTAAAACTAACAGTGTAGCTCAGCACAACCAATATGGCATAAATTGTTTAATGAATACACAAACAGATAAATGACAAGCTGATGCATTTTCCTTCAAGCTTCTTCAGGCATTTGAATCCATTTTAAAAAACATGGCCTTATATAAAGCAAAAAAAATCTAAAAATCAAATGTATGACATAATATTAAGCAACTATATAAACCACCTTTAAAGACATATGCAAATTAAATTAAATTAAATTAATCTAATCCTTTGATCTCCTTTCTCTCAAAACTGGCTTTATTGTCAAGTAATCATTTAAAAATAGTTGCCTATACAATTCTAATTCCTAAATCCATTTCAATTCTAAGACTTCCATATGATTCTTTAAATCTCTACCCCTAATTTTCAGCTGGATTAATTATAAAGCCTAAATTAAAAAAAAGTGAGCCTTCTTTGACCATTTATCTTAGCTAAAGCACTTGTATTCTTTGGTTTAGATATGTCAGACATATGATCAAGAATGCAATCTCTAAACTATTTATTATATTTATTTATTTATTTATTCACATTTGTTTACCAGGAAATTCCAACTGGACACAGGTCCTTTTTCAGTGGAGGCCTGGGGAGAAAAGCTCCACAGAACAATAAATGAGCAGCGGAGTACATGAAGAACAATTGAATAGACATACAATAGCAAATAATACATACTGCAGCAAACATTATATATACATACAATATGAAACATAGTAATTAACACATGTACCAATATCTAGCTAGAGGCTAGGAATAAAGGTAGGATGTACAAAGATAGTACTAAGCTCAAACGGATACTGTTCTAAACTCATATAGCTAAATCTTATATACAAATATAGAACTAAACTCAAACAGATATAAAGCAGATGCTCCACATGAAGGTGGAACAAGCTAGATGGAAGGGGAAGACAGAGGAGTAAGAGAGGAGACTGTGTGAGTACTATACATGGTAGTGACAGAAAGCTAGGTGCAAGTCAGTTGTTATGTATTTGGAGTTGAGATATAGTGAGGTAGTTAAGCATGTTATAACAGGTCTGAGAGATTGAGTGAGGAGGGAAGGAGAGAGTAAATGGTGAGCCAGAGCCTGCAGAGGAAGGAATGCAGTGATCAGACAATGAGGCAGGGTGGCTATGGGAGGGGAGGGGAAGGGGAGGTAAAAGGAAGGTGACTAGTCAGAACTGGTGCATGGGCATAACCATTTGCTTTGCTTAGAAAGCAGGCTTTGCATTGAACGCATTCTGCTAAATAAACTAAATGTCTTTTGCCACAATCAACATAAAATTTCAAACTATAACTCTTAGAAGTTTTTTCATATAAATAGTTACTTTTCTCATTTAATATAACAGCACATAGAGCAAGTCTACCTGATCCTATTATAGTCAAATTTTTATTGTTCCTATAAGAAAACGTTAGTTCATTGCCAGCAGTATTTAAATTATTAACATTAGTTGTTAAAATGTTCCATTTACCTCTTATAATATGACAGCTATCATTATAATTTCTAGAGTAAGTGGAAATGAACCAAGGTGTACTGTCATAGGCAGCCTTGTTGTTCACATTAGAGGGCTGTGAAGTGCTAAAAAGGGTTTACCATTACTATTTCACTGGAATAAACCATCATGTCTTATTTCTCTTAGATTCTTCCTACCATAACCCTTTTCATTAAATTCTAAAGATTTTGGATGTTAAACTTATGAAGGAATTTGATGGCATATAACATACAATCATTTATAAGAAAGATTGCAAGCGATACTCCTACTTGCATCATAGCAGTATGCATCCTAGACGTGGTCTTCTTAGCATAGTTAAAGGTCAGCTAATGAGGGCATCTAGGCTAACAACAAATGCAATACAGTTACAGCATATGCTAGATGATTTTTGTTTAGATTTTATATAATTTTATTTAAGTATAAATAATTAGATTTTATAATGATATCTCATGTTATAAGATGTAACTAGAATATGTTAACAACACATGTTAATATTTTAAAAACTGCTGGTAATGAACCAAAGGTTTGCTATAGGAACAATAAAAATTTAAAAATCTGAAAAGGAAATTATGCTCTAAAAAGGACTATACTAGGATTAGGTCAAATAGGAAAAGAACATTTCCATGTCAGACTTGCTCTATGTTCTGTTATATTAATGAGAAAAGTATTGAGTTATATAAAACAACTTCTAAGAGTTATGGTTTGAATTCTTATGATAACTGTGTCACAAAACATTTTGTTTACTTAGCAGAATTTGTTCAATGAAAATTATACTATGTAGGCAAATCAAACAGAACACTTAGAGAATGCATTCAGGAGGATGTGTCTGACATATCTAAGCAAAAGAATACAATTGCTTTAGCTAAACATGTGATGGTCAAAGAAGAATTGCATTTTTTATTAAATTTCAGGCTTTAGAATTAATCTAAGCGATTATTGAAACAACAAAATCAACCCACCCCAACTACCAAAGGTGTACCAAAGTGGTACAACAAAGTAGAAAAGTCTTCAAGGTACACCACCACGAGCTTGCACTGTGTCAACAGCGATAAAAACACTCTTTATTCGAAGAAAATCAATAACAATTTTAAAAACACACAAAATTCCCAGCTGAGATAAGCACTTTTGGCTTCTTCAGATCATAAATAACAAGTGCTGGGTAAAAACATATATATTGTGCTGCAGCCAATCTAGTGGCTTAAAAATACTTTTTTATCCTATCAGCAGTGCACCTCTTGATTCTTAGTCCTTGGTCAGAAACAAACTCTGCACAGGATCTAGCTTCCAGTCAAAATCCTTTGCTGCTGCTACAGTGTCCTCAGTCAGGTATGTATACTTTCTGTTCTTTGCATCTCTGCACTCAGAGAAAGTTAACACCTTGTAGTGTATAAGTACCAAATTATTTAAGTATTGTTTTCCTCCAATCACTGGTGCAGCCTATTTGCTATTACCAAGCCTTCAGCCAATCTCATAAACACTGCTATTTCTTCATTGTTCACATGAACTTTTCCATTACTAACCTGCTGTAAAAAGCAGACAATGTTAACCTAATGAAGTGGTTTTACCACTTTTTTAACTTAATTTTAATATGTTTATTATTCCTGTTCATCTATGCTTCCTCTGTACATTGCTGTCTGTTAGCAAAAGCTTCCTGGTGGGAAAAAAAAACCTAATTCACTTGGTAGCGAGACAATCTAATGAACTATTCCAACAATTCATCCAAATTCTGCAAATCTCCCTAGAGTACCATCAAATAAACCCAGAGGTCAGCACTGAAAAGTAGTCATTTTATTTCACCTCCTATTAATATCACGTTAAGCTGCTGTTCTCAAATAAAGGGCAAACATTAACGGGACAGAGTAGAGCCTTGCCTGCTTTCTCTACTTATTATAATGGGAGTGATAGGCCAGCCATTACTTTAAAGGAGAACTGCATCCAAAAAGTGTTGAAACATTTATTTTATGATACTGTGATGTTTGTTTTCTGCAGTTACAACCCCTTTTGCAGTACTTCTTGTTATGCTCCAAATCCAGCTCCAGACAAGTGACAAGTGGAGTACCTCAGGGGTCAGTCCTGGGACCGCTCTTGTTTGGCATCTACTTCTCTGAAGTACAGGCCAACACTAAGGGACTCTGGCTAATAAAGTTTGCAGATGACTGCAAACTGGGAGTCATTATTGAATCCCCAAATGATGTGGATACTCTACAAAAGGGCCTTACAGAAACAGATGCTTGGTGCCAGAGCCATGGGCTCAAGCTCAATGCCAAGAAATATATAGTTATCCCCTTTGGGAAAAAACATGTATCCATGAATTACCATATAGGTGGCAGTACACTAAACACTGAAAGTGTAATAAGAGACTTAGGAACACAGGTGGACAGTGGTCTCACCTTCGATAACCACATTGCCACAACAGTCAGGAAATACTTCTATGTGGCACACCTCATCACTAAGGGCTTTTCATCCAGAAAAAAGGAGGTCATTGTCCCACTGTACTCATCCCTCATTAGACCCATTATAGAATGCAACACCCTATTTGGTATGTACCTCTCAAGACATCTGCAACAACTGGAAAGGCCGCAGGAATATCTCACTAAAAGAATCACAGGCCTAAAGCAGATGACCTACGCTGACCGCCTTAAAAAAACTGCAGCTATACTCTGTCACATATCGTCTACTCAGAGGTGATCTCTGCTTAACATACAAGGCCATGTCAAACGCAGAGCTGTTGGACATGCTACACTTAAAGAAATCCCAATCCCACAGAGCCACATGCTCCATGGATCTAAACCTTGTCATCACAATAAGCAAAACATGCTGGAGGGATAGGTTCCTGACCCAGATACTCCCCAGATTCTGGAATAGATTGCCCATACATGTCAAGCAGAGTGCCTCTTTGGCCCTCTTCCAAAGGAACCTTGTCGATTGGCTGGAAGAAAGGAAATTCACCCCAGGGATCACGTCAGTCACCCTGCTAGACAGGGGTCCAAGGAAGTAAATAGTGTGGGAAGAAATAGCCAGGGAATTGCTATGGCTAGGCTTGTATAGGCCCTAGGGCTGTTAGCCTAGTACCAACCTATGAACCTATGTTTTTATACTCCTTAACAGCACAGACTGCTAGACATGAATTGTTACATAAGAGTTTGTAAGGGACAGTGTAAAGGAAACAAGCTTCAAGCCTGTCTTGATGGCTGAGAGTCTTTAGTCCTGTGATCTTTTTTTGTTAGGAACTTCGGTCTTTCTAGCTGCATGACGTGTTTGGATAGATAGATAGATAGATAGATAGATAGATAGATAGAGAGATAGATAGATAGATAGATAGATAGATAGATAGATAGATAGATAGATAGATAGATAGATAGATAGATAGATAGATAGATACTAAAAGGGGCATTATATTCCTTAACTGGTCTGATCAGGACAGGGAACAGAAAAATAACTTATTTTGATCTGGATGAGATAACTTTAAGTATTATCTGGTGTAGAGAGAAGAATTTCCTGACTACTGTTGCTATGTGGTGTTCAAATTATAGGGAGTTGTCTACAAAAGTGCCAAGGTCCCTCAAAAACATGTTAGTCTGGATGGGGTGCTTACTACACTGAAAGTGGCTGTCAGGACATTTTATCTAAAGAGACTATGGTACACTTTTTGTATTTAACTTCATTTCTAACATACCACTGGTTTGCATTTTAGTGTTTTTCAGTTTACTTGTTGAAAAAATGACTTGTTTACCTTCTTCTCATTTATAGCTCCATTAATCGCTAAAGGTCCCCAAAACAGTTCCCTTGTCTAGGTGACAAACAGCTTAAGATAATTAGGTTATCTGCTCATATAATTGAAAGCTGAATAGTAGGTTGTTTGGCAAGCTGCCAGAAGCTCATTTATTGCCACCTGCTTCATGTGTATCTGTGTCTATACAATACACGTTTTCGCTCTTTCTGTGCTCACTTTTAATCCTAATTACTTTCCACTGCCTAGCTGATATTTCAGCAATTTACCTGTTATAATATTTTAGCCTTCACTTGCAGCTTTCAAATTTTCTCCTTGAGATTTGAAACAACCTCCATGTTTTCATGATACCAAACAATAGCAGTTTTAAAAAGATATATTTACTGGAATACATAACCTGTTAGTGCATCAAGTCTGGTTTCTTTCTTTCTTTCTTTCTTTTTTGTCATTATCTGAATTCTTACTATCTCACTAGGCAGTGATCATTTAGCAGCATCTTTTTGCTTCATTTCATCTTGTGCAGTATTTATACCATTACAGTAGTATTTACTGTCTTTGTATAAGTAAGCTTGTTTCCTTCCCTCCCCTTTGTGTACATATAACTTAGTACTGGACCCAGTTTGATGGTAAATACTGAACCTTGTATTCTTGTCTACTATTTCTAAGTGTTTTTTTTCAGACAGTACAATACAGCATTATCAGATGTGGAGAGCCACCATTATGTCTCTTGACACTTGTAGCTGTTATCTATACCACTCAGAGACAATGCTGGATGTATAGTGTATCTCACACTCTGTAAATATTGTAAATAGCTTTTGACTTTTGACTTTTAATTGTGAATTTGTTAAAATGTACCTGCACAATATTTTTCCCCTATGGGCAATATTGCTCACGATTTGTATTATTTAATATGTATTTGTACTTGTACTTTTATTTTTATTGGTCTGCTATCTTTACTGTAATCTGTTTCATGGAGCTTTTCTCCCTGGGCCTCCACTGAAAATGGGCTTTCTGGGCCCAATGGACTTCCCCGGTAATCAAAGTGGAAATAAATAAATAAATAAATAAATAAATAAATAAATAAATAAATAAATAAATAAACGTTTGGTGGCTTTCTGGTAAAATACCTGGTGCTTATCACATTAATTTAGCTCCATATTTTTGATAATCTCTGCTGCTTAATGATGCACTTATATTTATAATTATAATTTCTGCTTCAGTGATGTTCCATAATGTACACCAATGTCACTTCTTAAAACTTACTAGACTTGATATCTGTGTTGTATTTCCTGTTTATTCGACTTTAATGTTTTTTGCTTGTTTTGTATATCTTCTTTAGGACTTGATTAAACTTTGTTACAGTGTACATCTACTATTTATTAGAGGTTTTCTCAATGGGCCTCCACTTAATATGGGCAATGTACCCAGTCTCACTTTCCAGTAAACAAAAGCAAATAAACAAATAAAATAAATAATATCTGACTCACAGCTGCTGAGGATGATGTTCAGTCCTGATCTTTGGTCTGTTTGTGCCGAGTTGCATACATCTTTGGATCAGGAGATTGCTGGTTTAACTACTAGTATGGTAATCAGGAGGACGTATTGTGGTTTACCATGTGACCTAATAGATAAGGCATCTAACTCTGGGTAAGATAGTAGTTCAGTTCTCATACTTCTAATGTTATACTGTACAGCAGCCTTATTTGTATTAATTACAGTTTGTCCATATGGCTTTGATCAAATTTCAGCAGAAACTAAACAATCAAGTTTACAATGATCACAGAGATGCAGTCTTCTTTGCAAATTATTAACAGTGCTGTACCCTCTCTTCTCCATCTGACACATGGCCTCTTGAAAGATCCCTTGGATTTCCTCTATAGCATCCTTTCTTTAAGCACATCCCATCAATCAACACACCTGCTATGCATGACTAACTTTGTAGAGCCGAGTATCTTATCATTCATTTGTGATAGTCCCTTAAAGGTGTGATGAACACATTTATTTATCCCTTTTCAGTAGCGATGTTATAATAAGTTGCATGTTCAGCTGACACCAAATATCAAGATTGTTGTAGCCCTACTCAAGTACGCTTTTTGCACAGTAAACCATAATTTCCACCTTTCACCAACTTTAGTCCACTTTTCTAAAGCCTTCCTTAATTACATAACCACATTTAACATTGATACATCTCACTTACATCGGGAGAAATAAGGTGGATTATGTGCTGCAGTTAGACAGCTGTTTCAAAAATCACATACAGTACTGCACCTAGGTTCATCCCTTATGTTACTATGGTCTCACTGTGTAGTTGTGTGATGTGATGTTTGCTGCTATCACCATCCATTGTGTTTTCTCACTATCACAATGCAACCTCCTTACCATCTATGTCCTAAAGCCAAGTACAGTTTTCTCAGTAGATGCTGCCATTTTAGTATGAAGTCATAATCTTCCTTGATGAAGTTCATGTAGATATTCCTCTGTCAAATCAAATTTTCCTACAACCCAGGCATACATTGCTTCCATTTTGACTGACAGCTTTTAGTGGCCATTAGTGCATGCTAGGTGCCCAAGTGGTCAATAACATGAGCTGTCAGGTGTCCAGTATGGTTCCCTACTGAAATGTTGGGATTCACATTGTCAAGGCTCAAAAATTTTGTATATTGTTCTTCTCTTTTAAACATGTTTTTTTTAGGGGAAGCAAGCTCTTCAGCACCCTAAGAGGTAGAGGGCAAGCCCTCTAGCACCCTAAGAAGTGGGGCACAATCCCTCAAACCACAGAACCTGTATATATCAACCCCAAGATATTCATACCTCAGAGAAAGGGAATATTCCCAGAAATGGCAAGCTCAAACTTAATATATGTAAGTCTGTATTTTTGACCATTGTCTGTTCATATTACAGGATTTGTCATTCTGAGTCCTGACCTTTCAAGTGGTTACTGCCCTGTACATTACTGTCTTCACATACATCCTCCAGCCTTTAAGACACTGCTCTCCATCTTTTTTCTCTCTCTCTGACCTTTTTTTGCCACTGCATTACTCCTAACAGGGCAGTATTTTCCTTTGTTCTCCTGGTGCAAAGATAAGGAGTGAAAAAGAAAACAAAATCCTGCTGTGAGACTGTAGCAAGCTCTTACTAATGCAGTTTGCCATGATTAAATTAAGCACTTCAGCCATGATTGCAAACGCAGTACAGGCATTAAATTATGAATGCCGTTACTGCATTGCCCCATCATCAGCATCTGTTGATTGCACCCCCAGGACAGATTATGCCCTGGACAGCTGCCCCTTTGCTCTGTTCTATTTATGGCTTTGAATTCTCAGACCTTTTACCACATTCCTGACCATTTAAAGAAATACATTTCATTGTAACTGAAATAAGCACATCAGCTACAGGAAATGTTATGTCAGCTTGAAGAAATGAACCTAAACTCAAATACACGTTGCAGATGCCATCTTGAATTCAGATGGTGTCCAACGTGACTCCCTTTTGAATTATAAAACAATACTTTTTTCACAACACTACCATTCATGAGCACTATTTTACATGTTTCTGATTGTGTGTTATACTGGCCAACTGCTACCACACTAACAAACAATACTTGCTTTATTACAAAATATCTGCCAGCCCACACAAACACATATGCAATGACAAACTGCAGTAGTAACAGCAGTAGTTTCTGGAACTCATACATGGTGCGCATGTTACATGTTTAGCATCACCAGTCCTATCTTCTAGATGCACTGTATTCATTGTGAGAACTATCATTTACTAAATTCTGGATCTCATAGCTGCTACATTCATAATATCACTGTGAACGTTAACAGTGATGCCACACTTTTGCATTGTCTGTCAGCCTTGGCATCATATTTGGTGAATGTAGAAAAGTACCCAACAACAGTGACTTTCCTTCCTTGGAGACATGGGAGGAAAGCTAAGTAGTGTCTCTCTGCCTACTTCAGGGTGAACTACATAAGGTGGACATGAACAACCACAAGGTCATAGTCATATTTTAGTTGATGAAGTATGTAAGTATGTAGTCATAATACTAGAAAGGCAGCTTACTGTAATCCTCTCTTTGTCCAGTCTTGCAAGTGCAATGTTGGTATGTTTCACTATGGAATCACCAGTAAGGAGGACCTGAAGACTCTCTCTAGGCCTATCAGACCTTAGAGGAGCACTCTTGCATATTTTGGTGATTCACAATGGAGGTATGTGTGGGAACATAGGCGAATAAAAATATGCACAACTCCCTGGGTGGCTGAGGTTTACAGGGAGAAAAGTGGCTTCCTTTTTGTTTAAGATAGCATGAACTTCAAGTTGATATGTTTCAGTTAAGAGTAAGGTAAGGTAAAGTTCCTACAATGTGGGGCTTGAACCTCTAAAAATACTTTGTAATACTGTCAAAATGATGATTTTAGCAAACTGTCAGTTTGTTCAGTTTGTTATGATTAACCGAAATTCAGTAGCTCATGATTCAGAGTCAGGTTATTTATCTTTATGCCCCTGCTGTTCTAATTAAGAATTTGTGAGTGATGTCATTGTGCAGCTGTGGTAATGTCAGCAGGCATAAGGCAGTCAGTGATACAACGACTGGTAAGCTACCCCTTACTATTCTGTATTATCCTATGACATACACAAGGAACTTAAAAACACTATTAAAAATGTATGAACTTAAACTTGCTACAGATATCAAAAGAAACTGCAGATATTTATTGTTATGTCAGGAAATTAAGGAGCAATGTCCAACAATGCCCTGAGCTCGTCAATAATAATATCAAAAATTCTGATTCCAAGGAGATAGCTAATATATTAGCAGACAAATTTGGTGCTAACTTTATCCCCAGCTACCCATATTATTACACGTTTAGCTTAACCTCAAATCACTTTGGAACAAGCCTTAAAATCCCATTCCCTGGCAAAGGCTAAAAACTAATACTTACATGGGACTAGACAACAAGTGGACTTCTCACCAGTGAAAGTATGCACTATCCAAGACTCTACTTAAATTGTGTAAACTAAGTCTGTCCACATGGTTTGCACCTGATAACTGGAGAACACAAAGGTAGCCCCTCTACAGTCTTAATATTTTTATATGTATCATAGCAGACCTCATTTGTATGGACGTAGGCAACTTAACTGATATGGACCCTAATCAAATCTGTTTTGTGAAGGACAGGTCCTATCTTCTGAAACTAGCAAGTTTCTTTGAAAAGGCTACAGAGACTATCAACAGTGGTCACTTCAGTTTAAGCTGCTTTATTCAACTAGGCCAATGCTTTTGACGCTATCTATTACAGAGGTGTTACTGAAAAGTTAGAAAAACTTAATGTAACCCCCTACATTTCCCCCTGGATTTCAAATTGGCTATCCAACAGATTTCAAGTTGTGAAACTTGCTGGTAATCTATCTGAACATAAGAATATAACTAGTGGGATACCACAGAGATCAGTGTTGTGTCCTTTCTTGTTTGGGATGTATTTTGCAGACATCCAAGCCAGTGATGGCTGCAAGTTGTGCTCTATTATCTACTCCTCAACTTATATTAAACAGCTCTAGCAAGGAGTGGAATATGTGCATACTAAGAGCACCAAAACCAGTCTCAAGCTAAATTCAAAAAAGTGGAGCATAATAGCTACACCTACCTCATATGTTACAAATGGGGCTGTTGATTAAACAGACATGGTTATGGGATATGTTAGTACTTAAGTGGGCAACTATCGCTCATTCAATGATCATGTTTCTAGCATATTCATGAAATCATTCTATATGGCCAAGTTAATCTCAAAGGTAATAATGTTAAGTTCAAAACAAGCCATCTTATGGGTCTATATTAGATCAGCGAACGCTTAAAAAAGCGAACGCTGATTGATCGACCTTATGTAAGCAAAAGCTTACAATCTCAAACTGTCAGATCAGAGATTTTTCTCCTAGGGAAAAAAATCAATGATCCAAAACACATACACACAACACAAACACACCAAACAAACAGAAATCCACACACACCTAAAATCTGACACCTAACCCTACACTAAACTATGCACACACCACTAACTATCCACTTACCTTAACCCAAACCCTAACCCTAAGGTCCGTCACTATCGCACACACAATTCACCCACTCCCTAACCCTAACTCACCTAAACCCATCCTAAACCTCATGTCCACACAATCGCACACATACCTAACCCGAGCCCTAACCCTAACTCACCTAACTCACCCTAACATTCACATCCACACAATCGCACACTTACCTGAATTCGACCCGTAACTTTCCACCAAAGCACTGAAAATACCGAAGCAACAGAAACAGACAACTGAATTCTTTCCCTAGGAAGAAATTTGGGTTTCTGTTGCTTCGATATTTTGAACATTCGCTTAAATAAGGTCGATCAATCAGCGTTCACTTGTTTAAGAGTTTGCTGATCTAATATAGACCCCATCTTATAACTACACTGTTCTTCTCTCATCAAATGCATTGCCTCCTTCTGCATGTACAAATCCAAGCACAGTGCTCAACTGGAAAGGCCCCAAAGATCGTTAATGAAGAAAAGTAAAGGCCTTAAACACTTTGGCGAAACTAATAGATTAGCACAACTCTCTTTATAGTGAGCAGTCCAGCAGCTCCTCCAAGGTAAACTGGCATGCTTTTTAAGCTATGAAGGAGTCAGTCCTATTATATCTCCTTTTTTTAAGAAAACCAATGGCTCTAAAAACATCTGCAATAGGCACCTAAATCTACACCAGCAAATAAACAAGATTTGCTAGACAGATACATTCCTAAATCTATGAATTCCCAGCCTATGGAATAAGTTTCCACTTCAGGTCAAATAAAGCAATACTTTGCCTATCTGTAAGACTAGTCTTGATGAGTTAATGTGTAGACAAGCCATCATGCATGGCCCTACTCGATTTAGGAGATGAGGACTAGTTAGTGCTCGAAGAGGAAGCTACAAACTTTTATCTATATCTACTTGAAGGTGCATGAGATTGCTTGCCTAGTACTGCTCCTATTTACCTACAACCAATGTGTGTATCTGCATATTTATTTAAAAGCAGCACTACTTATGTGCATGGTAGTGCTTCACAGCTTGCTAGGGCTACACAGTGTAGACCCTTACCAGTAAGTTTCATGCAACTATACATAATACAGCACATATTCTGTATCCAGAACCCCTCTACACTCTGTGCAACTTATTTGTCTGCAGTGGTTATTTACTCTGCATGTTAAGCTGCTGGAAACTACATTGGATGAATCTTTATGTGGAGAGCTTTATTAACACAGTTTGCACAAGATGTGATTCAGATTTGTTTTCATTTTGCCTGTCCTATTTTTAATGGCAATAGCCCCAGAGAATATGATTTGGTTTGCATAGTTTCCAAGTGAGAATCGAGAGAGAGGTAATTCACAATAATTCATGCTGTAAGTTTAAGTCCATTTTTTTTCAGAAGAAAGTGAACTCAGCAATGAAAAAAATAGAATACGAGCTTTTAGGGAAAAGTCTAGTAAAAATGTGCAGTTTGTTTGAAAAGGTAGAGAATTAGCAGCAGACATGGGACTGCCAATCTAGATCCATCATAATTACCATGACAGTTTCCAAAAGACATGCTCTCAGTGTTGTCTGCTCTTATTCAAAAAACTTACTGTCAGTCTAAGTGACTTACTTCCATGTAAAGTCTATCTATAAACAGACTTACCTACGAGGATCAGATTCCAAAACTCCTATTCTCAGTATAAGTGGTCACTTGCACTGAGACCAAGTCTTCTAGAATCAGGACAGTTTCCATCAAGGTTAATTGTATCAGTGTAATTACATGCAGTCTATCAGCATGTTAAGATGGTGGAAAAAATTAACTAGTAGTGTGCAACGAAGAAAAGTATCTAAGTAACATGCAAAGATTCTAGAACAATCTGATTCTCCTTGAAGGCGTGAGCCGAGGCGCTAGAGAGACTAATAAAACAGTGTTGGATCTTTCATTCTGGTCGTTTTATTTGGATTCTCTTGGATTTTTTTATTTTGGTTGTTAATATATTCTAGAACAATCTAACTGGAAGGCTGATTTACAAAATAATGACCCATGATAAGATAAGCACTAAAGACTATACAAAGCTTAAACTTAAAAACTGAAACAGTCAGGAGCTAATAGAGCAAACTCTTTTTTGAAAGACAAAGAGCCAGAACAAGCTAGAGGGACAGGTTCATAACCCAGAGACTGTCCATGCTATGGAATAGACTTCCCATACATGTCAAACAGAACACCTCACTGACCTTTCTTCAAGAGAAATCTTGATGAGTGGATGGGAAATAGAAGATTCACCCCGGGGATCACTCCAGTGGCTCTACTCGACAGAGGCTCTGGGAACTAAGGTTGAGTGGCACGATGCTAGGGTAATCCTATGGGCTAGGCTTATAAAGGCTCCAGGGCCATTAGCTTAGTACACACCTATGAACCTATGAACCTATGAACCTATGATGCAGCAAGATTCCACTTTCATATGGAGATGCATATGATTGTTCTTTAATGAAAGCAGTTATACAAGGGAATGTATATAGAAGGCAGACACAGAATAGGGTGGCTTGTCTAAAGTGAATGATAGCGTTATAAACAAATCTCACAAAAGCAGACAGGGTGGGGCCAATTTGTCTTTATCATACAGAATTGCACAGCACCAGTATCCCAAATGCTGGGAGACTGCAGACATATATGATCAAGCAAAGTCTGCACTGAAAGCACAGGCCGGAAAAAAAAGTCAGTTCTGGTACAGGATGAAGCAAAGAAAACAAAACATAAGCATAGGGAACAAGAACTTGCCCTGTGCTCAAAATCTCTGCACAAGCAATGCAAATGAATAACCAACTGAAATGCACAGGTTCATAGGTGTATAGTAGGTTAAAGGCTACTGGGGGCCTTTATAAACCTAGACAAGCATCCCAACTGTATCCTACAATTTTTGTTCTTTAAATGTAATTTTAAGGGTTATATGTTAGGGCAAGATTTACAGACTGTCTCTGTCCACTGCAGACATAGGTGCTAGACTTGTGGTGTAGTTCCCATTTCCCACCCACTATCCAGGGGGTTACAGGAGAGGTCTGCTTCACATGGATAGGAGCCTGTTCCAGAAAAGGAGAATTCTCTATTTATGTCACAAGCAAAGTTTAAATCCCTAGATTGAGTAATTATGATGTTATTCATTTTGCAGATATGCAAGATGCCTATCATAGTGGAATCCAAGGAAGCCTTTTATACCAAGCATACATTGCCTCTCAACAGTCTGTAGGAAACAGAGGACATAGCTAGGGCTTTGAGGTGATCTGAATATGGCATGCTGTTTAAGCCGTATATTCTTTTTGTTAGGAACCTCTGTGGATATTGCAGTTGTTGCATGTGCCTGGTCAGGTGCAGACTGAAGGGGCAGTTGTACTCAATGGTGCACATGATGAGGGCTGAATACAGCGCAATGAGGACTTCCTTGCACCTAGATGCCATGCTTTTGCTTATAAGGTGAGTAACAGAATGATTTCCTTACTACCTTAGATACGTGTTGGAAAGCCAGGTAACTATCTACATACGTACCCAGATCCATGCCTACTGATACAACTCTTAGGGGTGTGTTATCGATGAGGTCATTTTCTAGGGTCGCTAACTTCACAAACTGTACTACTATGCATTTCTTTTCATTAAGTTTTAAACTATGGCTCTGACACCATTCATTTGTCTGTGTTAGGTCTAGGACTTACTCCTTATTGATAGTTGGGGGGGGTTGTTTAATGGTATTTTGTGGGGTGTGGCTGTGGGAAAGGGGAGAGAACTTGATGCTGAATTTGTCAGCCTACAGATTTGCTGTGTCTTCTGGCCTCATTTACAATCAGTTCTGCTCACCACTGTGTGCTCCTTTGAGGATTTGGACATAGCTAATGAAAGCCTTGTGTCTATTGTTTGCCTGGGAGGCTATCTTTACCTCAAATTTGGCTTTAGTACACTTAATTTATCCAATTAGTTTTTTTTTTTAGATTGATGACTGTTTTTATCATGCTGGGTGTATCACTTCTTATCTTTGCTATGACTTTTTTCTTTTGTTGTACAACTTGCATAAGTTTGGATTCCACCAGGCTGTTTTTTTTTTTTTTTTTTAGTTAGTTCTGGGCTTATTTCTGGTAGGCATGACTGTCTTTATGCATTTACTAACATGATTTTACAGAGTATCTGTGAACAATTCCTCAAAAGCAGATGTGTTCTCAGGGCTTGGGGGGGGCTTGAAATTTTAACAGGTTATCACTTAGTAGCAGGGGGTTTGCCTTATAATAGTTCCTAAATGTTACAAGGTTAGCCAGGGTCACAGAACTGACTTTTATTACAAAGAAGTCAGCTTTGTGGTCTGACCTTATCAGAGATGACACTACATGGCATTCTTCCCTGTTTATGAGTACCAGGTTGGGTTGAATATATTTGCACCATTAGTTGGAGTTACAAAGTCCAGAAATCTCTGGGCCTGTAAATATGGGGTCATGTAATTACATATAGTGGGGTAGTTAAAGTGGCCATGAATGTGGTGTTGGGTTGAATGGTGAGATTCTCCATAAATCCAAGTACGAGTTATGGGTTTCTTGGGTCATAGAGTGTGACCTGTAACTTACAAGAATATGATATCGGCCTTTGCCTATGGAAATCTGGACATCAAGAATGTCATGTGCATTGACATGTGTGACTAATGTTCATGCAAGTATGTTGTTGATATAGATTGAGGCACCCTCCACCTTTGGTCTCTACCTATGCAGTAGCTGGCCTGAATGGGTGGAAGGCATTGTAGCCCTCCACTGCCAGAGTGCTGTCTGTAGCTTTAAACCATGCCTCAGTAACTGCACAGATGTTCACATTCTCCAGAGTGAGGAGAGCCTGGAGGAAGTGTAGTTTCTTGTTTAGGCTCCTGGTATTGAGCAGTAACACCTTTTGATTCCATTGGTTTAGTTTTATTATGTAGAAAGGTTCAAGAGTTTGGCATTGTCTAAAAAAAAGTACTATGGGGTAAGACAATGTTTTATTTAATTTTCAAACAACCACAAACCAAAAAATCAGTAAATACCACTGGCAACAGTACCAAAAAACAGATGTACTAATGTTTTATTTAATATTTGAAAGCGCAGAAGGGAGAGGTGCAGACCATCCTTAGCAAAGCAACATGGCCTGTTGACCATATCCTCCAGTGCTGACAAATATTGTATCCCCATGGAATGACACTAGAAGCTAAAACAATTCTTGAAATCAATCATCTTTTGTTCATATTGTGCCATCATCCTTGGTGAAGATAGAATGCTATCCTGGGCTCCATAATATTTTTTTCTTCATACAGTGCAGGTAGGTACATCTCACATGATTTACACACACATGCACTATGAATGAGTCATATTGGTACTTCTGACCTAATGGCTTGAGTGTGTGAGCGATTTAGCAGATCCTGGCCCCTGATATACCCTTCAAATAATCTCTAAGGCACATAAACATGTGGGATACAATTGGGATGCTTGATTAGGCTTATAAAGGTCCTGGTGGTTGTTAGCAATCTATGCTAGACAGCTGACCATGATTAAATACCAAGGAATCAGTCTGCAGACCATAGCGCACCTAACTAATAACCAGATAATGATCAAAGATAAGAATCAACCCCTGTAACTTACTCCTGGGAGGAAAGCACCTTAACCATTATGGTAATCTGCAAACACTTTATGCCATCCATCAAAGACGCAACAACTAAAATGATGAGGAGGATTCCATAGGGCAGTAGTGGTAGTACCATGACCAGCTGGGCTATGAGCAATATTTTTTTCATTAGTTAGAAAATGCGAAAAAAAATTATTGTTGTGACCATACCTCTCAACCTCCAAACATTAAAAGCCATAGCACTTCCCTTTACAAATCATAGCACAGACTCAGAAGTGTGTGTGTGTGTGTGTGTGTGTGTGTGTGTGTGTGGGGGGGGGGGGGGCACTTTCATATTTTTCAGAATAGAAGGCTTTTATATAATAGATCCTACACAGCTAGTTAGTGACAGTGAATCTTTGAATAAGCTTATTTTTTTGCGTGTTTAATCAAGTAAAAAGCCATAAACAGCACCATAAATATAGGAGGTGCAAGGCTAAAACTGAGACCCTAAATCATAGCAATTAAGAGGTCTGGATGGAAACACATTGCCTCCAAGCAAGACCCTCCCTCTCCCCACCTGCATAGGAAATCCATGAACTTCAACTGCCTACAATGATGTCGGAGGGAGGGAGGAAACAAACTGAGAAGCAGACAGCCATTTTTGATCTGTGTGTTTGTGTTGGGGCTTGAGGGTGGGTGATAATATTTTCTCTGTTGCAAATATAAGTTATGTAAACCCTTCCATCCAAGTGTAGCTCTAAAAACCACCACAGATAATGAATGTTTCTAAACAGAAAAAAGGCACTCATGAAATGACATGCTTAAGCAAAAACATATGTAGCCGGCCTAGTGTTCTGAATTAAAAAAAGGTAAAAATCTGTAAATGAATAAAATTAAAAAAGAGTAAATATGCAAGTATTTTTCTTTGTTTTTCCATTTCAACTGTAGCATACCTCATTACAAAAATTAATTAAATTATATTAGGGGAAACAAGCTGTGCACTGTGGTATAACTTGCATTTCTCTGGCTATGGCCACACAAATAGAAGCATATAGCAGTGTGTGCAGCTATCTCTGTATCTTTAAAGCATTTCTGCATTGAATATAAGTATGGATAGTGGTGTATGTAACACCTTTATTATCACATGACTACCATTGCAAGGGCTTGCTTAAGAAGAAAAACAACCAAATTATATACTTACTGTAGTGCTATGTCTTAGTCAAAAAAACTTAACTAATTTGCTGCAAAAGCAAAGCAGCAAAATATTAAGAAAATACCTCGACACAATTAAAAAAAAAGAAGAAAGAAAAAGAAAAAAAGTAACCTGGCAAAAAGACAAACAACTCATATTCCACATTCTGTTCAAGAAGACACTATTGAGAAAGAAGTAAGCTAAAAGAATGAAAAATAAAATCAAAAGCTTATAAGGCAGACAAAATATTCTGAAGGTTAAGCATTATAAAGAATAAAGTCTAATTTAATACATTTTATGATGAAGTTTGAGTAATGTATAGTTATATACTGTGAGACTTAACTCTTGAGGTCATAACTAGCACTGCACACCTCGTAAAGTGCAGTTCACTGGTAAATGCAGTTACAGTAGCATTCCTGTTTATATTACCATTTACGTATACAGTGTACATACTGCTGTATTTGGATGAAATTTAACAAGTACCATCCCTCTGTCACAACGTCTGGCCTTCTGCTAGAAAAAAATATTGCATGATGTTCATAGTCCAGGATTTCGTACCTGTGTAGCAGTTATCTGCACAGAGCATTGCTACACATAGGTTCATAGGTAGGTACTAGGCTATCTGCCCGAAGGTATTTATAAGCCTAGCCGGAATGTATTGGCTTTCGCCGCCCCCTTAGATTAGTTCGCTGTGCCTCTGTCCAGCAGAGCCATTGAAGTGATCCCCGGGGTAAACTTTCTGTTTCCCATCCACTCGTCAAGGTTTCTCTTGAAGAGGGTTAGTGAGGAGCTCTCCCTAATATAGATTGGAATCTTGATCCAGAGCATGGGAAGTCTCTGGGACAGGAATCTATCCCTCCAGCACATCCTATTTATTGTTGAGGTGAGGTTTAGATCCCTAGAGTGTGTGGCTCGAGGGGATATGGTTTTCTTTAGGTGGAGCATGTCCATCAATTCTGGGTTGGACATGGCCTTGTATGTCAGGCAGAGATCACCACTGAGTAGGTGGTATGCAACTGAGTACAGCTGGAGTTTCTTCAGTTGAGCTGCATAGGGCATCTGTTTGAGGCCAGTGATCCTCTTGGTGAGGTACTTCTGTGGTCTTTCCAGCTGTTACAGGTGTCTTGTAAGGTACATCCCAAATGGGGCATTGTACTCTAGGATGGGTCTGATGAGTGATGCATAGAGGGCCACAATGACCTCTTTTAATCTGGATGCAAACCCTTTTGTGATTGGGTGGGCCACATAGGATTTTCTAACCACTTTGGCAATGTGATTATCAAAGGAGAGGTTACTATCTACTTGGGTCCCCAGATCCCTTATTATGTCTTCCGTATTTAGGGGGCTGCCACCTATGTGGTAGTTTGTGGGTACTTTGTTTTTTCCAAAGGGGATGACTATGCACTTTTTGGCATTTAGCTTGAGGCCATGGTTTTGACACCAGGTATTTGTCTCAGTGAGACTCTTTTGGAGGATGCCTGTGTCAGCCAGAGAGTCAATTATAGTCCCTAATTTGCAGTCATCAGCAAACTTGGTTAGCCATAGTCCTCCTGTCCTTGCCTGTACCTCTGAGAAGTATATGCCAAACAGTAGTAGTCATAGGACTGAGCCCTGGGGAATGCCACTTGTAACCGGTTTATAGTCAGACCTAGCTCCCGCTACTCTCGCCATGTGGGTTCTGTCCATGAGCCAGTTGGCAACCCATCTCGTGACGTAGGGGTTTATGTTCAGGCTCATGAGCTTGTCTATAATACCTGAATGGGGAATGGTGTGAAAGGCCTTTGCAGGGCCTAGGTAGGCTGTGTGTACCAGCTTTCCCTCGTCTATAGCCTTGGCAAATGTCTCAAAGAAGTTCACCAGGTTTAGGAGGCATGATTTGACCTTAACTCATTCACTCTGGAGCAGCTCAGATAAAGCTGCTTGCTTAATTCCACCATTGGAACAACAGTGCGGCCTGAGCTCATTTTCTGAAAATCCATTTGTAATACCATACAGAAAACAAATGTTCATAACTCTTTAACTATAAGAGCTAGACTAAAAATGTAAATATGAAAGTTGTTCAGCAGACACTGACCTTTCCAACAGTGTAAATGTTGATAGTGCATAGCAAAGTCATTATTAAATATTTGGCAAGGAATGTTGATATTGTGCATATTTGTTACCTTTTTGGAAAAGCAAAGCACAATATCTTGGTCACTGTACCATGCTTGCAGACCCATACAATTTGAATTAAATTTGTTAGTATGAATGTCAGCTTTAAAATGATACCTTAACCATTATTGTGTGATGCTCCTTTCTTGAGATATTCACAGAAATATTATTAATATATTATTTCTCATAATTGATAAATAAACAAAGCATAATATATCATCACCTGTAACAGACAGAGCCTACATATCAGTGTAGAAGTTGTGCATCTGAATGTCAGCTTCAAAATGATGCATCATTTGTGTGATCACCATGTTCCCTTGCAAAGATATGGGCATAATAATGAGAAGTATTGTAAAAGTATAATTTTCATAATCATACAAGACTAAACTAACTGTGATATCTGTACATGTGTACAGTGCACAGACACAGTTCTTTTACCATGTTGTAAGGAGTAACACTGTCTTCAAAATTAGGTATTACTTGGCAGACTGACATGCTCCCTTGCAAAGTTATTTACCAAAATATTAACAAAAATCATAATTTCCATAACCTAACTCCAAAATACACTTTGATATCTGCACATGTGTCCAACATAGAGGCACAATTCTTTTACCATGTTGGAACCAGCAATACTGTCTTCAAAATGAGGTATTACTTGGAATATTCAGATGCTCCCTTGCAAAGTTATCTACCAAAATATGAAAAAAAAAAAGATAATTTCCATAACCTAAGTATGAAACAAACTGATATCTGCAGATGAGTACACCATACAGGCAACATTCTTTTACAATGTTAGAACTATCAATACTGTTTTCAAAATGAGGTATTACTTAACACATTCAGATGCTCCCTTGCAAAGTTATTTACCAAAATATGAAAAAAAATCATAATTTCCATAACCTAAGTCCAAAACAAACTGTTATCTGCACGTGTCCAACATACAGGCACAATTCATTTACCATGTTGGAACCATCAATACTATCTTCAAAATGAGGTATTACTTGGCACATTCAGATGCTCCCTTGCAAAGTTATTTACCAAAATATGAAAAAAAATCATAATTTCCATAACTTAAGTCCGAAACAAACTTTGATATCTGCAGATGAGTACAACATACAGACACCATTCTTTTACCATGTTGGAACCAGCAATACTATCTTCAAAATGAGGTATTACTTGGCACATTCAGATGCTCCCTTGCAAAGTTATTTACCAAAATATGAAAAAAAATCATAATTTCCATAACCTAAGTCCAAAACAAACTTTGATATCTGCAGATGAGTACAACATACAGACACCATTCTTTTACCATGTTAGAACTATCAATACTGTTTTCAAAATGAGGTATTACTTAGCACATTCAGATGCTCCCTTGTAAAGTTATTTACCAAAATATGAAAAAAGTCATAATTTCCATAACCTAAGTCCGAAACAAACTGATATCTGCACGTGTCCAACATACAGGCACAATTCTTTTACCGTGTTGGAACTATCAATACTGTCTTCAAAATGAGATATTACTTGGCACACTGACATGGTCCCTTGCAAAGTTATTTACCAAAATATGAAAAAATCATAATTTCCATAACCCAAGTCCTAACAAAACTAATATATGTACATGTGTACAGCATTCAGAAGTTGTACCTGTGTTCAGTTTTACAGGCATGGCTGGCAGCCCAGTGACTGTAGGAATGGCCACATACCCACACTCTCACCTGTCGTTCTCCTGGTTGTGAAGCTATGTCAGTGTCAGAAGGTGGACAAACCTGCACAGGAAAGAAAATGCAAACAGATTACTACTGATATTGGACAGATGTATTGCAAGACTACATATATATGTATATCATATGCATTACCTGGTTAGCCCATGCAAATCTTCCATCCTATCCACAGGGGCAGTATTCTTTCATTAGGTACATAAGTGGTGATGATGCTTCAGAGGTACATACCTGCTACCCATGAAAACACCAAATTACACACAATGACTGACAAGGGGGCACAGAAAGGGCACATATAAAGAGAAAAAGCAGGGTAAGGACTGCCACTCCACTAAAATGCCAAATACAGGCATGGGGCTCCAGATGTTGGTTATCTGAAGTGTCCCATAGCTGTGCTGGCTGCCCACTCAGACTGCTGATACCACTATTGTCTCAGACGCGCTCACCATATAGCACCCATCACTGTTTAAATCTCAAACAGCTAGGTTGGCTAGGACTCCAAAACCAGCTACTATTTAAGCAACTTACAATTACCCATAAGATTCTCTTTCATACCAACAATACTCCTAGTCTTAGTAGCATAGTCTCTCCTTATAGAAATCTTACTACCCTTCGCTCAGCAAATAAATTACAAGTAACCATTCAGAAATCCCTTAATAAAGCAGGGGACTCCCTCTTTTCTAATTCCGTGGGTAAGATTTGGAACAGACACCCCAGCAACCTACAATTACTTTCATCATTACCACTCTTCAAGCACCAACCAAAACTGCACCTTAAATCGCAATGGTTATGCCCATGTACTAACCCAGATTAACACTAACTGTAGAGTATACTGCTTTTTCCCCTTCTATAACCCACTAGTGGGCAAATAAACCTTCCTCTTAGTTAATATTCTAGTTTCTTATTTCTTTCTTATTACATGAAACTTACTTTGTACATTTCTAAAACCATACTCCTGCTCCTGGCACTTTCATTGCCAGTTTTTGTATTAATGCCACCTATGTTATACATGTATAAAGTACTAAATAGGCATAATAATTAGTTAAGAGTCTCTCTTCTCTTCTGTAGAACAATTGTCAAACTATATACCTCAGATATATGCTTCTAGAACTACTGCATTGCCAAAACCTGCATTCATGTTTTTCTATTGATGTCGTTCATTCTATGTTAGCCTACAGCAATAATGTATGTAATCATTTTTTAGCATTTTTAGTGCCTATACTCCTTGATACTAGTTCTGCTATGTTAGTGCAGCTATACTGTATTTGTATTTTTAACATGTATTAGTTTTATGTTGCTGTATTGCTTTGTATTCCTGTTACATTAGTTTAATCTTGGAGCTTATCACCCCGGGCCTCTACTGAAAATGGACATGTATCCAGTTGGACTAGCCCAGTAAACAAATGCAAAATAAATAAAATAAAATAAAAATAATGATCTCCTTTTTGTGTCAGCAGTCTGCCTTACCTCTGCCTTTTCTCTTTACATGTGCCCATTCAGCAATGGACCTAAGGGATGAGGGAGTGAAGTAACTCACAAATTGCTGCCCTGATCTTCGTACATTTACTACCCTCACCTATATACATTGACTACACCTGAAGGGAGGGAGACTGAGTGGAGAGCTACATCAAGGCAACATGTCAAAATACCAAGACTGTCCCAGGCTGTGTCTTTTTGCATGTGTCCTTTCCCGGAGGGAAACATTGCATCACAGTGGCACCCCCCAAGGCCATGCTTACCTAGGACAGCAGCACTATGGGACTGAGCTGAAGTCTCCAAGTTCCCAGCTGTGATCCAGGTGGATCACAAGATCCATGCTGGCTGGGTATGCCCCCCGTGATACATCCACCAACACAAAAGGAATTGGCAAAAAAAGACTGAAGAGGGACCTTCCTGGCACTGGTGCTGAAGGGCTTGGCTACTAACTGACGTGGGGGCACAAAAAGGGCAGACGTACACTGAAAAAGCAGGGTGAGGCACTCTGCTTTACCTCTGCCTTTTCCATTTACATGTATCCTTTCAGCAATGGCCATAAGGAGTGGAAGGGAGGAGCTAATGTAAACCCTGTTGCCCTGACCTGCATACATTGACTACACCTGAAGGGAGGGAGACTGAGTGGAGAGCTACATCAAGAAAACATGTCAAAAGACCAAAACTGATGCAGGCTGTATCTTTTTGCATGTGTCCTTTCCCGGAGGAAAACATTGCATCACAGTGGTACACCCAAGGCCATGCTTACCTAGGACAGCAGCACTATGGGACTGAGCTGAAGAGTCTCCAAGTTCCCAGCTGCGATCTAGGTGGATCACAAGATCCATGCTGGCTGGGTATGCCCCCCGTGATGCATCCACCAACACAAGAGCAGTTGGCAAAAAAAGACTGAAGAGGGACCTTCGTGGCACTGGTGCTGAAAGGCTTGGCTGCTAACTGACATGGGGACACAGAAAGAGCAGACGTACACTGAAAAAGCAGGGTGAGGCACTCTGCTTTACCTCTGCCTTTTCCATTTACATGTGTCCTTTTGGCAATGGCCATAAGGAGTGGAAGGGAGGAGCTAATGTAAACCCTGTTGCTCTGACCTGCATATACTGTCTACACCTGAAGGGAGGGAGACTGAGTGGAGAGCTACATCAAGAAAACATGTCAAAAGACCAAGACTGACCCAGGCTGTGTCTTTTTGCATGTGTCCTTTCCCGCAGGGAAACATTGCATCGCAGTGGCACACCCAAGGCCATGCTTACCTAGGACAGCAGCACTATGGGACTGAGCTGAAGAGTCTCCAAGTTCCCAGCTGTGATCTAGGTGGATCACAAGATCCATGCTGGCTGGGTATGCCCCCCGCGATGCATCCACCAACACAAGATTCTGTGATGGGACAGCTTATGGTTTTGGCTGTTCCCGTTCCAGTAATTCCCAGAACAGCAGAAGACAGTCCTACCTTACGTCAGATACTTCATGGGTGGACACTGACAAGGGGGCACGGAAAGGGCACATGTAAAGAGAAAAAGAAGGGTAAGGACCACCACTCCACTAATATGCCAAAGACAGGCATGGGGCTTCAGATGTTGGTTATTTGAAGTGTCTCATAGCTGTGCTGGCTGCCCACTCAGACTGCTGATACCATTATTGTCTCATGACCTCCTTCAGTGTCAGCAGTCTGCCTTTTCTCTTTACATGTGCCCATTCAGCAATGGACCTAAGGGATGAGGGACTGAAGCAACTCACTAATTGCTGCCCTGACCTTCATACATTTAATACCCCCATCTACATACATTGACTACACCTGAAGGGAGGGAGACTGAGTGGATAGCTACATCAAGGCAACATGTCAAAAGACCAAGACTGACCCAGGCTGTGTCTTTTTGCATGTGTCCTTTCCCGGAGGGAAACATTGCATCGCAGTGGCACCCCCAAGGCCATGCTTACCTAGGACAGCAGCACTATGGGACTGAGCTCAAGAGTCTCCAAGTTCCCAACTGCGATCCAGGTGGATCACAAAATCCATGCTGGCTGGGTTTGCCCCCTCACGATGCATCCACCAACACAAGAGCATTTTTACAAAAAAGACTGAAGAGGGACCTTCCTGGCATTGGTGCTGAAGGACTTGGCTGCTAATTGACATGGGGGCACAGTAAGGGCAGACATACACTAAAAAAGCAGGGTGAGGCACTCTGCTTTACCTCTGCCTTTTCCATTTACATGTGTCCTTTCAGCAATGGCCATAAGGAGTGGAAGGGAGGAGCTAATGTAAACCCTGTTGCCCTGACCTGCATACATTGACTACACCTGAAGGGATGCATCCACCAACACAAGAGCATACACATCTTGATTTGTCTTGTGCATTGCAACATGTGCCATTCCTGACATCAGTTACCCACGAGAAATTTATGGCTATGGTACTCGCCAAAGCATTCGACACACAGGTTGACCTTGCAAGTCGGGCACCCCCATGATGGCTCAACATGTTTACCCTTGCTGGCACAGTTTTTGCATCTTGATTTATGCCATTTCACCGTAAAGTGAGAGCCATGCTCAAATCAGCTCACAGCCTCTGGGACAGTAATCTCAGTGCATCTTTTCCCCTTCGTGTAACTGGAAAGTAGATGCAAGCCTAGGTTCCTTCGGAACTGCAACTGTGTTGATGGAATAGCATGTCCAGAGCATGACAATTGCTGGTGGCTGATACTTTCACGGAATATAATGAAAGCATTGACAATGGCCACATCCCATAAGAACCAGAACAAGTACAGCCACCATTTGAGGGCCTTTCTGGTGGTGGGATACTGTGTCCTGAGCTGATCTGCTCGGTCCACCCCATTCATGTAACTGTTGTACATGTTTACAACTGGTGGACATGGCACTGATGCCTTGCTTCCATCACGCTTTCTCCTGTGTGTGCTGGAGACTGGCAAGGTTGGGTTGCAGTTAGTTGACAGGAGGAATACTGGGTTGCTATCCTTCCATTTAGTAGCTAGCAGTGGTCCACTCTGCAATTGCTTGTAATAGCCTTGAGCTGCTTTTCCGATGGCCTGTCTGTTGAATGTTAGAGGCCATCCTGGCCTATTGGTGTGCATGGTTCCACAATAGTATAGACCATCTTTCAGCAATTGTTGTGCCAGTGGAACAGAGGTAAAGAAGTTATCAAAGTAAATGTGATGCTTTTTGCCAATCAGTCCCCTAGTTAAGTCAGCCACAACTCTGTGTGCCAGTCTGACCTCTGTATTCTGCTCTGTTTTTCCAGTGTATACCTGGAATTCATATACATACCCATTGGTCGAGTCTGCCAACAGCCACACCTTAATGCCATACCTCTCGGGCTTACCAGGCATAAACTGTCTAAATGTCAAGCGTCCACGGAAGCCAACCATGGCTTAGTCTACAGCCAACAAATGATGCACATTGTACCGTGTCCTGCATGCATGAAGTACTATATCCAGTACTGGCCGTACATAATGTAGCTTGTCATGACCCCCAGAGCCCTGTGGTAGCCTCAGGCTGTTATCGCTGCAGTGGAAGTACTGCTGAATTTTTTCAAACCTATCTCTGGTCATGTACTCCGCTATTGGGAAGTGACCATATACATGGTGCATTTCCCAGTGCTGCCTATATTCAGGAACATGTACAATAGACATGTATATTCTGATACCTAGAAATGTGCATATGTCTCCTGGGCAAACAGGACTCCACCGTGTATCAACCTTGTCTGCTGCGGCCTGCCTCTGTGCAGCATAGCGATTGGTTTCATTAGCAATACAGGTGTACAGCTCCTCTGGGAACATCAAAGTCAGGAATTCCATCTCTGTGCTATTTGAGCCCAAGTGATTTACTGGTCCTACTGGCCCCACAAATTCCTCAATGTGTAAAGTTTGGAGGTGTTTTTCCCACGTGATCTTACGTGGTGGGCATGCTTGGTGTACCTGACTGGGTCGCGTGGAATCGTTGGGAATGGAAAGGGATGAAGGGTTGAGAGATGGTGCTCTCTCAGTGCCAGTAGCAACTGTAGTGCATGCAGTTGGTAGTGAACTACTAACACATGTTCCCTGCTGAGGCACAACCATATCATTGCATGACAAGGAGCTACTTGGACTCATATCTAGTGGATTTTCTCCATCCCAGTCACCATACTCTGGACTACTTTCCACGTGATGCACAGTCGTGATCCACACCCTTGTCAGCACTTGCAGTGCCATGCACTGTAGAGGACAGCATAGTTGTGTCAGTCATACCACGTGCTTTCTTGAACACAGATAAAGGCAAGTCATCATCTGCGTCATACTCTGAATGCACTGGGTGGCCATCATGTGCGGCCACCTTCCTTAGGTGTGCTAGTGACACCTCATCCTCACTGCCATGGTCAGTGTCATAATTACTGGTTATGTCTGCTTTGGCAACTCGTAGTGGTCTTTCAGGGATGGCGGGCACAGGGGAATCATCCGTATCACAGGCAATGGCCTTTTCATGCAGACGTGCGAGCAGAATATCATCCTCTGTGTCATAATCAACATTCTCACTCTGGTTGGCATTATGTGGTGCCTCAAGGTGCATACCATTGTCTGAACCACTGCTACAACCATCAGAGTCAGTTTCCTAACCCAACAGGTGAATGCTGCTTGCTTTCTCCTTAACAGATGGCATCTTTGATGGTGGCTGTGTTGCTTTACACTTGAAATCACACTTGAAAAACACAATGATATACAAAATTCTGATGTAATATACCTACACAGAGGCACATGAAAAGCATTGCACCTATCTATCTCTATATTTCTATATCTATACATCTGTCTCTATATTTCTATATCTATACATCTATCTCTATATTTCTATATCTATCTCTATATTTCTATATATATTTATCTCTATATGTATATATATATATATATATATATATATATATATATTATGTGTGTATATATATATATATATATATATATATATATATATATATATATATATATATATATATATATATATATATATATATATATATATATATATATATATATATATATATATATATATAGGTTCATAGGTTTATACTAGGCTATCTGCCCTAAGGCATTTATAAGCCTAGCCCAAAGTTTTGTGGCTTACGCCACCCCTTATGTTAAATAATAATGTGCCCATTAGTTTGTTGTGCCTCTGTCCAGCAGTGACACAGAGGTGATTCCCAGGGTAAACCTACGATCTCCCATCCACCGGTCAAGATTTCTCTTGAACAGAGCCAGCGAGGTGCTCTGCCTCACATGGACTGGGATTTTATTCCACAGCATAGGGAGTCTCTGGGAGACAAATCTATCCCTCCAGCATGTCCTATTTATATCCGTGCTAAGGTTTAAGTCGCTTGCTCTAGTGGATCTGGTAGATTTGGTTTTTTGAGGTGCAGCATGTCTATTAATTCCGGGTTGGACATGGCCTTGTATGTCAGGCACAGGTCACCTCTGAGCAGGCGGTATGCGACTGAATAGAGCTGGAGTTTCTTCATTCTGGCAGCATATGACAGATTTTGGAGTCCCTTTATCCTTTTGGTGAGGAACTTTTGGGGTCTCTCCAATTGCTGTAGGTGTCGGGTGAGATACATCCCAAATGGGGCATTGTACTCGATCATTGGTCTGATAAGTGAAGAGTACAGGGGAACAATGACCTCACTTGATCTGGATGTGAATCCCTTCATGATCAGGTAGGCAATGTATAAGGTCTTTCTAACCACTTTAGCAATGTGAGTGTGAAAAGAAAGGCCACTGTCAACCTGGGTCCCCAGGTCCCTGATAACCTCTTCTGTGCTTAATGGATTGCCACCCATATGGTAGCTTGGGGTTACCTTGTTTTTTCCAAAGGGTATGACTATACATTTTTTGGCATTTAACTTCAGGCCATGGCTCTGGCACCAGTTATCAGTTTCCGTGAGACCCCTCTGAAGGATATCTGTGTCCGTTGTACTTTCCACTATGGCGCCCAGTTTGCAGTCATCTGCAAACTTTGTCAGCCATAGTCCTCCTATGTTTGCCTGTACTTCTGAGAAGTAGATGCCGAACAACAGGGGGCCAAGGACTGAGCCCTGTGGGACACCACTTGTGACCGGCTTGGAGTCTGACATGGCGCCAGCAACTCTAACCCTGTGGGTTCTGTCCTTTAGCCAGTTTGCAACCCATCTTGTGACATATGGGTTTACATTTAAGCTGGTAAGTTTCTCTATAATACCCGAGTGGGGTATTGTGTCAAAAGCTTTTGCAAGGTCAAGGTAGGCTGTATGGACTGCCTTTCCTTCATCAGGTCTAATGTCTGCAAGTCCCCTATGTCTTTGTTTATGAGTTCCATTATGATCCTCTCCATAGCTTTGCAGACCAGGCTTGTTAAGCTTATGGGGCGGTAATTTCCAGGGTCCGTAGAGGTACCGCCTTTGTGGAGTGGGACCACAGTTGCCGTACGCCACTCCTTGGGCACGTATCCTGTGGTAAGGCTAAGATTAAACAGCTGCCTTATATGCGGGTTTAGTTCCTTGTTGAGTTCGTGTAGCGCACACAGTCGGGGACACCATCCGGTCCCATTGATGCTGTGTTTTTAGCTTTAGAGAGAGCAGCTTTCACCTGCGCATTAGAGATGTCTGGGAGGCTAAACTCCGCTGGGATAGTTATCTCTCCTTTTGGGGGGGAGAGGGGGGTGAAGTTTGCACTGAACCTGTCTGCCAGTATGTTGGCAATGTCTGTGGGTTCAGTGATTTTTGTATCATTTTGGACTAATTCTGTGCATATCTGGGAGTTTCCACCCAGGTTTCTAACATAGCTGAAGAAGGCCTTATGATTGTCTTTTGAATATATTGCAATTTTTCTCTCAAATTTGGCCTTGGATGATTTTATGAGCGCTCGTATTTTTTTACTAATAATGATCAAGGGTGTCTTCTTTTTGGATTTTGCTCTGTCATGTAACAGCTTTCTCCTCTTATTGTAAAGTTTGTTTATGGCTGGGGTCCACCAGACTGGACGTTTGCCCTTGGTGGAAAGAGTCTTGGTTTTATTAGGGATTGCCTGATCCATGCAGTCCTGGAGGTGTTCGTAGAAGGCATTTGTAAGGGCTTCCACAGCTTGGGTTGTGGTTTCCACTGGCTTGGGGGCCTTGAAGGATACCACACCAGTCTTGAGTAGTGTGAAGTTTGCTTTAGAGAAGTTCTTCACTGTGGTCTTTTTTGTTTGGGGTGGGGGTGGGATGTGGATTTCCAGTGAGATAAGTTTGTGATCTGATCTCACCAATGAGGGATATACTTCCGGTGTGGAGCATTTTGTCCCCATGTTTGTGATGATGAGATCTAGTATATTTTCCCCTCTTGTGGGAACGGTGACTAGTTGTTCCATGGCATTTGAATTTAGGAACTCCAGGAACCTTTGGGCTAGAAAGTTGGGGCTTGAGTAATGTTCCCAGTCTATATTCGGATAGTTGAAGTCACCCAATATAATGGTGTTTGGAGATA